>NW_026513058.1:27500-45698 GCF_027579735.1 Bombina bombina
TAACCCCAAATAAAGTTCAGCTGTTCTAGTAGGTCTTTCCTGACATTGTGTTAGTCGCATCCTACAGCAAAAGCCACGGTCCGCAGAGAGCTTCCAAAACATCAGAGGGATCTCATTGTTAAAAGGTATCAGTCAGGAGAAGGGTACAAAAGAATTTCCAAGGCATTAGATATACCATGGAACACAAAAGATATATTTGGCACAAAAAAAAAACACTGCATATCACCAAAAGAACACCATACCCACAGTGAAGCATGGTGTGTCAGCATCATGCTTTGGGGCTGTTTTTCTTCAGCTGGATTTGGGGCCTTAGTCAAGGTAGAGGGAATAATGAACAGTTCCAAATACCAGACAATATTTGCACAAAACCTTCAGGCTTCTGCTAGAAAGCTGAACATGAAGATGAACTTTATCTTTCAGCATGACAACAACCCAAAGCATACATCCAAATCCAACAAAGGAATGGCTTCACCAGAAGAAGATTAAAGTTTTGGGATGGCCCAGCCAGAGCCCAGACCTGAATCCAATTGAAAATCTGTGGGGTGATCTGAAGAGGGCTGTGCACAGGAGATGCCCTCGCCTTCTGACAGATTTAGAGTGTTTTTGCAAAGAAGAGTGGGCAAATTTTGCCAAGTCAAGATGTGCCATGCTGAAAAAACCATACCCAAAAAGAGTGCTGTAATAAAATCAAAATGTGCTTCAATAGGTGTAAACCCCTTGGCTAAGCATTGTTGCCATCCATACCACGGGGCTTATACGGGAGTATAAGCTTAGTGAGTTATCAGTTATACGTTATGCCAGAGAAAGTTGCAAACAGTACAGCAGATAATATAGGGGTCATCATGCACTTCTAAACAGCAGGCAAATTGTCATTGGTGTGCTATGGCTAAAAAAAACACTGTAATAATAAATGCCATAGACTCAACAAAAATGGAGAAATAGTTCATACTGGATATTACTCTTAAATGCCCCACTTTTAAGAGCAAATCCCTCCTTGTACCAAAAAATCCAAAAGTAACCCTCGCAATATCTAGTCTGTGAGATAGAGACTAGGAATACATTATATATGTATATATATGTATGTATATACTCTCCAAGAACACAGGCACTCACTGGTCTTTTAAAAGGTAATCCTTTAATCAATCCATTAAAACAATTATAATAGGGGCGTGGCTACGCAGCGATCAGGAGAGGTCGCACCTAATGAAGCTCCTTGAAACATATACTAAAAATAAGCTTTTTTGCTAAGATATTTGGCCTGATTTTAGCCTAAGAGTGTGATATTTCGTCACAATTTGTTAGCGCTGATTCAGCAGGTCTACTACTCTTTTGTACACAAGGAACTGTTTGAGCCCGCTTGGACTAAAAGTCTGCGGCCTATTTGTGAACTTCTAACACCCCCCCCCCCCCCGATCAGCTGGGTTAGAGCGACGCTAGCACTGCTGGGGTTTTGAAACCTCGGTGCAAGATCCATAATGGAGGGGGATTATTATGCAGAGCTGAAAACACTCCTCATAGAGATGGATGCAAAGTTGCAAAATAACTTCTGCGATCTTAAGGGTATCCTCAGAGACCATGTGGAGAACGTACCTAAAGTAACTTCCAAGATGGCGCACTACGATGAATATTCAGCACAGCGCTCTGAATTACAGCTAACCCCGAGTACTCCTTGCACTGTGACAAGTAAAGATCAATACCGCTTGCAGTCGTCCCACTGGGTGAGGGAAGAGCAAATTCTACCTCCACTAAAGAGCGACAATACTAATTCTGCTAAGGCGATAGAACCTACCCTTGGGCTGTTGCAGATGCCGATTCATCAGATGCCGTCACTGCCTTACAAGACAGCCGATGCCGCCAGCCTCTTGACAAGCGCATTCAAAGTGTGGAGCGCTAGCATACAGAATCGTGCTGCAAATAGGAGGGGGACTGCTTTACATTAAGCACCAAAAGCTATGTGGAGCAAGTCCATCTAAACCTGCTCTCCTGTGATACCGTTAGCCAGTTGCGCTTGATACTCAGATGGAACTACTGGTGCCTCATAATGCAATCACCATTATACTGTCACATTCTGCAAGAGGAAGCTCAGCCTAAAGCATCTGGAATAGGTTGAGTAGAGACTTCCAGGGTGCTCATACTAGTTGTATGTTTACTTCCATATTCAGTGTCTATCCTATCAGCTCCCTCATCCCAAGTTGTTTATCGTTAATTCTCAAAGGGGATAATATTAAACTGTTGTTTTATTCTGTTCCATATATTATTGTGTTATGCATACTTGTTGCTCACTCATCCTAGCTGAAAGGCTGCTATCACATGCAGTGTCTCTGCTACCAGCTCCCTCAAGCCAAAGTGTTTATTATTATTATCCAAAGGACATATTATGGAACTGTTGCTTCACTTCTCTCATATGATATCTCATTGTTCCTGTATATAGCACACTCGTACAAGGTTGCACTGCTACAGGCTGTGATGTATTGTAGTGCCCTGTAAGTTCTCTTATATCCCCGCCTGTTAACAATCTATCTAATTTGCTGGGAATAATATATGTGGGGTTTTTGTTTTTTGTTTTCCCATGTGTTTAGGTGACGTATTTTGCACTATATGTTCTTCACTACATATTCTGTAATGTCCTGCTCTCTTTATATGTCAGAAAGCCATGTCAAATTTTTTTTAGAGGTGAATTATTGTCTTGTTGTCTGAATAGCCATTAATATACTCAGCGTTTAAGCCAATATTACACTTAGAGTACGTCATTAATACCACAGTGCACTTACTTCTAACTCCTATATAAGCCAGTAAATGAGATAGGCTAATGCCTTCAGGAAATTCTCTTTATACTTCCCTCCCCCCAAATAAATATCTGATAATGCAGTAAAGCTAAGAGCATACACCAAAGAAAGGGAGCTTTAATTACTGTGCTATTTATTTGCCCCGCTAGCTTCACTCCTAAGTATGGCCAGTTATGAGATTGACATAGCTATTTTAGCTGCATAAACACAGGCCAGCACTCACTTCTTTGACCTATGACTACTGTGAATCTATAGACCCTGAAGCCTATGCTATACGACTCTCTCTCCTGCACATCAAGCTTACTATGATTAACTTAAACATTATTAATGGTTGTGAGTTTAACTGTGCGACATCTATAGTCAGACAGAGGAAATAGAGGGATGCGCCCTATTCAGAATATTGTAATAATATTCTCATGTATTTTTAGGTTACATTCTGACAGGAAGGTTTATATCTACACTGCCCTCTAAAAGTATACCTCTATTATTTTTACACCTTCTTATGCCCTTGGCTTGCTATGACCCTATAATCTGTTAGATATTTCTATCTTTAAAAAAATAAAAAAATAAAAACTTAAATGTGATCACATACGTGGACATTATATGAGCTATATAATTATAGGACCCATGGGAGACCATCTTAGTAACCACCCTAAGGAGACACGGTCAATCTAAAGTGAAGGCCCCATAACATTATGCAAATTTGCTTTCTACATTACTCATTGTCGTTAGCATACTATGTCAATATTCCCTAGACTACTGTGGTTCAGGCTGTGTGTCCTCCAATCCCAGATAATAGAGAGAATGATATACCCTACTTCAGATACTGCAAAACTACCAATATAGCTGATTAAGCCTCCACTAGTGAACAGACTCTTGTAGAAAGGATTATACCCCTATATGCTTTGAAGCACCTTTCCATTAATGTTATATTTTCTCTATCTCCAGCTAGTACCTTACAGATAATTTACGAAGTTGTATTGTTGATTCGTATTGATACTACTTTATCTATCTTTTCCCCCATACGATATACATCCTAACTCAATAACGCCCCTTATTTAAGCGGTTCTTACCCGCTGATTGTTATTGAGTTTTCTAAATCTCCCCCTCCCTTACTCTTTACACTACATATACTGGTCCATAAGTGACCACCCCATATGATATTCTTCCTCTAAGTATTCATTTGCTTATCCTGGTCCAAAAGTGTCCGTTTGCGTCATTTGAGGAAATAATTGAAGAATGAAACAAAAAAAAAAAATAGAGGTTCCTAATATATACCTAACATTGTACTATTTTGTTATTTCATGTATAAGAATAACTACTGGTCATTGGATATTACTGTTGTTTTTTTTTGTTGTAAGGTATCACATACCTATTGTACTCTGCAGCATAACCTCAATAAAAAATAATTTAAAAACAAAATGTGCTTCAATAAAGTATTAGTTTAAGGATGTTCACACAACCATATTTTTTTTTATTATTATTTTTATTTCCCTTTACTTAAAAGATTTCAGTTTGTTTTTCAATTGAGTTGTACAGTTTATAGGTCACATTAAAGGGGGAAAAAGTTCTGAAATGATTTATCTTTGTCTCATTTTTTACATCACAGAAACCTGACATTTTAACAGGGGTGTGTAGACTTTTTATATCCACTGTGTGTGTGTGTGTGTGTGTGTGTGTGTATATATATATATATATTTCTTTCATGTAATTAGCAAGAGTCCATGAGCTAGTGACGTATGGGATATACATTCCTACCAGGAGGGGCAAAGTTTCCCAAACCTCAAAATGCCTATAAATACACCCCTCACCACACGCACAAATCAGTTTTACAAACTTTGCCTCCCATGGAGGTGGTGAAGTAAGTTTGTGCTAGATTCTACGTTGATATGCGCTTCGCAGCAGGCTGGAGCCCGGTTTTCCTCTCAGTGTGCAGTGAATGTCAGAGGGATGTGAAGAGAGTATTGCCTATTTCTCCAACATAGGTGTGTCCGGTCCACGGCGTCATCCTTACTTGTGGGATATTCTCTTCCCCAACAGGAAATGGCAAAGAGCCCAGCAAAGCTGGTCACATGATCCCTCCTAGGCTCCGCCTACCCCAGTCATTCTCTTTGCCGTTGTACAGGCAACATCTCCACGGAGATGGCTTAGAGTTTTTTAGTGTTTAACTGTAGTTTTTATTATTCAATCAAGAGTTTGTTATTTTAAAATAGTGCTGGTATGTACTATTTACTCTGAAACAGAAAAGAGATGAAGATTTCTGTTTGTAAGAGGAAAATGATTTTAGCAACCGTTACTAAAATCCATGGCTGTTCCACACAGGACTGTTGAGAGGAATTAACTTCAGTTGGGGGAACAGTGAGCAGTCTTTTGCTGCTTGAGGTATGACACATTCTAACAAGACGATGTAATGCTGGAAGCTGTCATTTTCCCTATGGGATCCGGTAAGCCATTTTTATTCAGACAGTAAATAAGGGCTTCACAAGGGCTTATTAAGACTGTAGACATTTTCTGGGCTAAATCGATTCATATAATACACATATTTAGCCTTGAGGAATCATTTAATCTGGGTATTTTTGTAAAATAATATCGGCAGGCACTGTTTTAGACACCTTATTCTCTAGGGGCTTTCCCTAATCATAGGCAGAGCCTCATTTCTCCAACATAGGTGTGTCCGGTCCACGGCGTCATCCTTACTTGTGGGATATTCTCTTCCCCAACAGGAAATGGCAAAGAGCCCAGCAAAGCTGGTCACATGATCCCTCCTAGGCTCCGCCTACCCCAGTCATTCTCTTTGCCGTTGTACAGGCAACATCTCCACGGAGATGGCTTAGAGTTTTTTAGTGTTTAACTGTAGTTTTTCATTATTCAATCAAGAGTTTGTTATTTTCAAATAGTGCTGGTACGTACTATTTACTCAGAAACAGAAAAGAGATGAAGAATTCTGTTTGTATGAGGAAAATGATTTTAGCAACCGTAACTAAAATCCATGGCTGTTCCACACAGGACTGTTGAGAGCAATTAACTTCAGTTGGGGGAACAGTTTGCAGTCTCTTGCTGCTTGAGGTATGACACATTCTAACAAGACGATGTAATGCTGGAAGCTGTCATTTTCCCTATGGGATCCGGTAAGCCATGTTTATTACGATTGTAAATAAGGGCTTCACAAGGGCTTATTTAAACTGTAGACTTTTTTTGGGCTAAATCGATTGATATTAACACTTATTTAGCCTTGAGGAATCATTTATTCTGGGTATTTTGATTTAATAATATCGGCAGGCACTGTTTTCGACACCTTATTCTTTAGGGGCTTTCCCAAAGCATAGGCAGAGTCTCATTTTCGCGCCGGTGTTGCGCACTTGTTTTTGAGAGGCATGGCATGCAGTCGCATGTGAGAGGAGCTCTGATACTTATAAAAGACTTCTGAAGGCGTCATTTGGTATCGTATTCCCCTTTGGGTTTGGTTGGGTCTCAGCAAAGCAGATACCAGGGACTGTAAAGGGGTTTAAAGCTTAAAACGGCTCCGGTTCCGTTATTTTAAGGGTTAAAGCTTCCAAAATTGGTGTGCAATATTTTCAAGGCTTTAAGACGCTGTGGTGAAAATTTGGTGAATTTTGAACAATTCCTTCATGTTTTTTCGCAATTGCAGTAATAAAGTGTGTTCAGTTTAAAATTTAAAGTGACAGTAACGGTTTTATTTTAAAACGTTTTTTGTACTTTCTGATCAAGTTTATGCCTGTTTAACATGTCTGAACTACCAGATAGACTGTGTTCTGAATGTGGGGAAGCCAGAATTCCTATTCATTTAAATAAATGTGATTTATGTGATAATGACAATGATGCCCAAGATGATTCCTCAAGTGAGGGGAGTAAGCATGGTACTGCATCATTCCCTCCTTCGTCTACACGAGTCTTGCCCACTCAGGAGGCCCCTAGTACATCTAGCGCGCCAATTCTCCTTACTATGCAACAATTAACGGCTGTAATGGATAATTCTGTCAAAAACATTTTAGCCAAAATGAACCCTTGTCAGCGTAAGCGTGGCTGCTCTGTTTTAGTTACTGAAGAGCATGACGACGCTGATATTAATATCTCTGAAGGGCCCCTAACCCAATCTGAGGGGGCCAGGGAGGTTTTGTCTGAGGGAGAAATTACTGATTTAGGGAACATTTCTCAGCAGGCTGAATCTGATGTGATTACATTTAAATTTAAATTGGATCATCTCCGCATTTTGCTTAAGGAGGTATTATCCACTCTGGATGATTGTGAAAATTTAGTCATCCCAGAGAAACTATGTAAAATGGACAAGTTCCTAGAGGTGCCGGGGCTCCCAGAAGCTTTTCCTATACCCAAGCGGGTGGCGGACATTGTTAATAAAGAATGGGAAAGGCCCGGTATTCCTTTCGTCCCTCCCCCCATATTTAAAAAATTGTTTCCTATGGTCGACCCCAGAAAGGACTTATGGCAGTCAGTCCCCAAGGTCGAGGGAGCGGTTTCTACTTTAAACAAACGCACCACTATTCCCATAGAGGATAGTTGTGCTTTCAAAGATCCTATGGATAAAAAATTAGAAGGTTTGCTTAAAAAGATGTTTGTTCAGCAGGGTTACCTTCTACAACCCATTTCATGCATTGTCCCTGTCACTACAGCCGCATATTTCTGGTTTGATGAACTGCTTAAGGTGCTCGATAGTGACTCTCCTCCTTATGAGGAGATTATGGACAGAATCAATGCTCTCAAATTGGCTAATTCTTTCACTCTAGACGCCTCTTTGCAATTGGCTAAGTTAGCGGCTAAGAACTCTGGGTTTGCTATTGTGGCGCGCAGAGCGCTTTGGTTGAAATCTTGGTCGGCTGATGCGTCTTCCAAGAACAAGCTACTAAACATTCCTTTCAAGGGGAAAACGCTGTTTGGTCCTGACTTGAAAGAGATTATCTCTGATATCACTGGGGGTAAGGGCCACGCCCTTCCTCAGGATCGGCCCTTCAAGGCAAAAAATAGACCTAATTTTCGTCCCTTTCGTAAAAACGGACCAGCCCAAGGTGTTACGTCCTCTAAGCAAGAGGGTAATACTTCTCAGGCCAAGCCGGCTTGGAGACCAATGCAAGGCTGGAACAAGGGAAAGCAGGCCAAGAAACCTGCCACTGTTACCAAGACAGCATGAAATATTGGCCCCCGATCCGGGACCGGATCTGGTGGGGGGCAGACTCTCTCTCTTCGCTCAGGCTTGGGCAAGAGATGTTCTGGATCCTTGGGCGCTAGAAATAGTCTCCCAGGGTTATCTTCTGGAATTCAAGGGACTTCCCCCAAGGGGGAGGTTCCACAAGTCGCAGTTGTCTTCAGACCACATAAAAAGACAGGCGTTCTTACATTGTGTAGAAGACCTGTTAAAAATGGGAGTGATTCATCCTGTTCCATTAAGAGAACAAGGGATGGGGTTCTACTCCAATCTGTTCATAGTTCCCAAAAAAGAGGGAACGTTCAGACCAATCCTAGATCTCAAGATCTTAAACAAATTTCTCAAGGTCCCATCGTTCAAGATGGAAACCATTCGAACTATCCTTCCTTCCATCCAGGAAGGTCAATTTATGACCACGGTGGATTTAAAGGATGCGTATCTACATATTCCTATCCACAAGGAACATCATCGGTTCCTAAGGTTTGCATTCCTGGACAAACATTACCAGTTCGTGGCGCTTCCTTTCGGATTAGCCACTGCTCCAAGGATTTTCACAAAGGTACTAGGGTCCCTTCTAGCGGTGCTAAGACCAAGGGGCATTGCAGTAGTACCTTACCTGGACGACATTCTGATTCAAGCGTCGTCCCTTCCTCAAGCAAAGGCTCACACGGACATTGTCCTGGCCTTTCTCAGATCTCACGGCTGGAAAGTGAACGTGGAAAAGAGTTCTCTATCCCCGTCAACAAGGGTTCCCTTCTTGGGAACAATTATAGACTCCTTAGAAATGAGGATCTTTCTAACAGAGGCCAGAAAAACAAAGCTTCTGGACTCTTGTCGGATACTTCATTCCGTTCCTCTTCCTTCCATAGCTCAGTGCATGGAAGTGATCGGGTTGATGGTGGCGGCGATGGACATAGTTCCTTTTGCGCGCATTCATCTAAGACCATTACAACTGTGCATGCTCAGTCAGTGGAATGGGGACTATACAGACTTGTCTCCGAAGATACAAGTAAATCAGAGGACCAGAGACTCACTCCGTTGGTGGCTGTCCCTGGACAATCTGTCTCAAGGGATGATGTTCCACAGACCAGAGTGGGTCATTGTCACGACCGACGCCAGTCTGATAGGCTGGGGCGCGGTCTGGGGATCCCTGAAAGCTCAGGGTCTTTGGTCTCGGGAAGAATCTCTTCTACCGATAAATATTCTGGAACTGAGAGCGATATTCAATGCGCTCCAGGCCTGGCCTCAGCTTGCGAGGACCAGGTTCATACGGTTTCAATCAGACAACATGACGACTGTTGCGTACATCAACCATCAGGGGGGAACAAGGAGTTCCCTAGCGATGGAAGAAGTAACCAAAATTATTCTTTGGGCGGAGTCTCACTCCTGCCACCTGTCTGCTATCCACATCCCAGGAGTGGAAAATTGGGAAGCGGATTTTCTGAGTCGTCAGACATTGCATCCGGGGGAGTGGGAACTCCATCCGGAAATCTTTGCCCAAGTCACTCACCTGTGGGGCATTCCAGACATGGATCTGATGGCCTCTCGTCAGAACTTCAAAGTTCCTTGCTACGGGGCCAGATCCAGGGATCCCAAGGCGGCTCTAGTGGATGCACTAGTAGCACCTTGGACCTTCAAACTAGCTTATGTGTTCCCGCCATTTCCTCTCATCCCCAGGCTGATAGCCAGGATCAAGCAGGAGAGGGCGTCGGTGATCTTGATAGCTCCTGCGTGGCCACGCAGGACTTGGTATGCAGATCTGGTGAATATGTCATCGGCTCCACCTTGGAAGCTACCTTTGAGACGAGACCTTCTTGTTCAGGGTCCGTTCGAACATCCGAATCTGGTTTCACTCCAGCTGACTGCTTGGAGATTGAACGCTTGATTTTATCGAAGCGAGGATTCTCAGATTCTGTGATCGATACTCTTGTTCAGGCCAGAAAGCCTGTGACTAGAAAGATTTACCACAAAATTTGGAAAAAATATATCTGTTGGTGTGAATCTAAAGGATTCCCTTGGGACAAGGTTAAGATTCCTAGGATTCTATCCTTCCTTCAAGAAGGATTGGAAAAAGGATTATCTGCAAGTTCCCTGAAGGGACAGATTTCTGCCTTGTCGGTATTACTTCACAAAAAGCTGGCAGCTGTGCCAGATGTTCAAGCCTTTGTTCAGGCTCTGGTTAGAATCAAGCCTGTTTACAAACCTTTGACTCCTCCTTGGAGTCTCAATTTAGTTCTTTCAGTTCTTCAGGGGGTTCCGTTTGAACCCTTACATTCCGTTGATATTAAGTTATTATCTTGGAAAGTTTTGTTTTTAGTTGCGATTTCTTCTGCTAGAAGAGTCTCAGAATTATCTGCTCTGCAGTGTTCTCCTCCTTATCTGGTGTTCCATGCAGATAAGGTGGTTTTACGTACTAAACCTGGTTTTCTTCCAAAAGTTGTTTCTAACAAAAACATTAACCAGTAGATTTTCGTACCTTCTCTGTGTCCAAAACCAGTTTCAAAGAAGGAACGTTTGTTGCACAATTTGGATGTTGTTCGCGCTCTAAAATTCTATTTAGATGCTACAAAGGATTTTAGACAAACATCTTCCTTGTTTGTTGTTTATTCAGGTAAAAGGAGAGGTCAAAAAGCAACTTCTACCTCTCTCTCTTTTTGGATTAAAAGCATCATCAGATTGGCTTACGAGACTGCCGGACGGCAGCCTCCCGAAAGAATCACAGCTCATTCCACTAGGGCTGTGGCTTCCACATGGGCTTTCAAGAACGAGGCTTCTGTTGATAAGATATGTAGGGCAGCGACTTGGTCTTCACTGCACACTTTTACCAAATTTTACAAGTTTGATACTTTTGCTTCTTCTGAGGCTATTTTTGGGAGAAAGGTTTTGCAAGCCGTGGTGCCTTCCATTTAGGTGACCTGATTTGCTCCCTCCCTTCATCCGTGTCCTAAAGCTTTGGTATTGGTTCCCACAAGTAAGGATGACGCCGTGGACCGGACACACCTATGTTGGAGAAAACAGAATTTATGTTTACCTGATAAATTTCTTTCTCCAACGGTGTGTCCGGTCCACGGCCCGCCCTGGTTTTTTTAATCAGGTCTGATATTTTATTTTCTTTAACTACAGTCACCACGGTACCATATGGTTTCTCCTATGCAAATATTCCTCCTTAACGTCGGTCGAATGACTGGGGTAGGCGGAGCCTAGGAGGGATCATGTGACCAGCTTTGCTGGGCTCTTTGCCATTTCCTGTTGGGGAAGAGAATATCCCACAAGTAAGGATGACGCCGTGGACCGGACACACCGTTGGAGAAAGAAATTTATCAGGTAAACATAAATTCTGTTTTTCGCGCCGGTATTGCGCACTTGTTTTTGAGAAGCATGACATGCAGTCGCATGTGTGAGGAGCTCTGATACATAGAAAAGACTTTCTGAAGGCGTCATTTGGTATCGTATTCCCCTTTGGGCTTGGTTGGGTCTCAGCAAAGCAGATACCAGGGACTGTAAAGGGGTTAAAGTTAAAAACGGCTCCGGTTCCGTTATTTTAAGGGTTAAAGCTTCCAAATTTGGTGTGCAATACTTTTAAGGCTTTAAGACACTGTGGTGAAATTTTGGTGAATTTTGAACAATTCCTTCATACTTTTTCGCAATTGCAGTAATAAAGTGTGTTCAGTTTAAAATTTAAAGTGACAGTAACGGTTTTATTTTAAAACGTTTTTTGTACTTTGTTATCAAGTTTATGCCTGTTTAACATGTCTGAACTACCAGATAGACTGTGTTCTGAATGTGGGGAAGCCAAGGTTCCTTCTCATTTAAATAAATGTGATTTATGTGACACTGAAAATGATGCCCAAGATGATTCCTCAAGTGAGGGGAGTAAGCATGGTACTGCATCATTCCCTCCTTCGTCTACACGAGTCTTGCCCACTCAGGAGGCCCCTAGTACATCTAGCGCGCCAATACTCCTTACTATGCAACAATTAACGGCTGTAATGGATAATTCTATCAAAAACATTTTAGCCAAAATGCCCACTTATCAGCGTAAGCGCGACTGCTCTGTTTTAGATACTGAAGAGCATGAGGACGCTGATGATAATGGTTCTGAAATGCCCCTACACCAGTCTGAGGGGGCCAGGGAGGTTTTGTCTGAGGGAGAAATTTCAGATTCAGGGAAAATTTCTCAACAAGCTGAACCCGATGTGATTACATTTAAATTTAAGTTGGAACATCTCCGCGCTCTGCTTAAGGAGGTATTATCCACTCTGGATGATTGTGAGAATTTGATCATCCCAGAGAAACTATGTAAAATGGACAAGTTCCTAGAGGTCCCGGGGCTCCCAGAAGCTTTTCCTATACCCAAGCGGGTGGCGGACATTGTAAATAAAGAATGGGAAAGGCCCGGTATACCTTTCGTCCCTCCCCCCATATTTAAAAAATTGTTTCCTATGGTCGACCCCAGAAAGGACTTATGGCAGACAGTCCCCAAGGTCGAGGGAGCGGTTTCTACTTTAAACAAACGCACCACTATACCCATAGAAGATAGTTGTGCTTTCAAAGATCCTATGGATAAAAAATTAGAAGGTTTGCTTAAAAAGATGTTTGTTCAGCAAGGTTACCTTCTACAACCAATTTCATGCATTGTCCCTGTCACTACAGCCGCGTGTTTCTGGTTCGATGAGCTAGAAAAGGCGATCGATAGTGATTCTCCTCCTTATGAGGAGATTATGGACAGAATCCGTGCTCTCAAATTGGCTAATTCTTTCACCCTAGACGCCACTTTGCAATTGGCTAGGTTAGCAGCGAAGAATTCTGGGTTTGCTATTGTGGCGCGCAGAGCGCTTTGGTTGAAATCTTGGTCAGCGGATGCGTCTTCCAAGAACAAACTCCTTAACATTCCTTTCAAGGGGAAAACGCTGTTTGGCCCTGACTTGAAAGAGATTATCTCTGATATCACTGGGGGTAAGGGCCACGCCCTTCCTCAGGATAGGTCTTTCAAGGCCAAAAATAAACCTAATTTTCGTCCCTTTCGTAGAAACGGACCAGCCCCAAGTGCTACGTCCTCTAAGCAAGAGGGTAATACTTCTCAAGCCAAGCCAGCCTGGAGACCAATGCAAGGCTGGAACAAGGGAAAGCAGGCCAAGAAACCTGCCACTGCTACCAAGACAGCATGAAATGTTGGCCCCCGATCCGGGACCGGATCTGGTGGGGGGCAGACTCTCTCTCTTCGCTCAGGCTTGGGCAAGAGATGTTCTGGATCCTTGGGCACTAGAAATAGTCTCCCAAGGTTATCTTCTGGAATTCAAGGGGCTTCCCCCAAGGGGGAGGTTCCACAGGTCTCAATTGTCTTCAGACCACATAAAGAGACAGGCATTCTTACATTGTGTAGAAGACCTGTTAAAAATGGGAGTGATTCATCCTGTTCCATTAGGCGAACAAGGGATGGGGTTCTACTCCAATCTGTTCATAGTTCCCAAAAAAGAGGGAACGTTCAGACCAATCTTAGATCTCAAGATCTTAAACAAGTTTCTCAAGGTTCCATCGTTCAAAATGGAAACCATTCGAACAATTCTTCCTTCCATCCAGGAAGGTCAATTCATGACCACGGTGGATTTAAAGGATGCGTATCTACATATTCCTATCCACAAGGAACATCATCGGTTCCTAAGGTTCGCATTCCTGGACAAGCATTACCAGTTCGTGGCGCTTCCTTTCGGATTAGCCACTGCTCCAAGGATTTTCACAAAGGTACTAGGGTCCCTTCTAGCGGTGCTAAGACCAAGGGGCATTGCAGTAGTACCTTACTTGGACGACATTCTGATTCAAGCGTCGTCCCTTCCTCAAGCAAAGGCTCACACGGACATAGTCCTGGCCTTTCTCAGATCTCACGGATGGAAAGTGAACGTGGAAAAGAGTTCTCTATCTCCGTCGACAAGGGTTCCCTTCTTGGGAACAATAATAGACTCCTTAGAAATGAGGATTTTTCTGACAGAGGCCAGAAAAACAAAACTTCTAAACTCTTGTCAAACACTTCATTCCGTTCCTCTTCCTTCCATAGCGCAGTGCATGGAAGTAATAGGTTTGATGGTAGCGGCAATGGACATAGTTCCTTTTGCGCGCATTCATCTAAGACCATTACAACTGTGCATGCTCAGTCAGTGGAATGGGGACTATACAGACTTGTCTCCGAAGATACAAGTAAATCAGAGGACCAGAGACTCACTCCGTTGGTGGCTGTCCCTGGACAACCTGTCACAAGGGATGACCTTCCGCAGACCAGAGTGGGTCATTGTCACGACCGACGCCAGTCTGATGGGCTGGGGCGCGGTCTGGGGATCCCTGAAAGCTCAGGGTCTTTGGTCTCGGGAAGAATCTCTTCTACCGATAAATATTCTGGAACTGAGAGCGATATTCAATGCTCTCAAGGCTTGGCCTCAGCTAGCAAAGGCCAAGTTCATACGGTTTCAATCAGACAACATGACGACTGTTGCGTACATCAACCATCAGGGGGGAACAAGGAGTTCCCTGGCGATGGAAGAAGTGACCAAAATCATTCAATGGGCGGAGACTCACTCCTGCCACCTGTCTGCAATCCACATCCCAGGAGTGGAAAATTGGGAAGCGGATTTTCTGAGTCGTCAGACATTACATCCGGGGGAGTGGGAACTCCATCCGGAAATCTTTGCCCAAATTACTCAACTGTGGGGCATTCCAGACATGGATCTGATGGCCTCTCGTCAGAACTTCAAGGTTCCTTGCTACGGGTCCAGATCCAGGGATCCCAAGGCGACTCTAGTAGATGCACTAGTAGCAGCTTGGACCTTCAAACTAGCTTATGTATTCCCGCCGTTTCCTCTCATCCCCAGGCTGGTAGCCAGGATCAATCAGGAGAGGGCGTCGGTGATCTTGATAGCTCCTGCGTGGCCACGCAGGACTTGGTATGCAGATCTGGTGAATATGTCATCGGCTCCACCATGGAAGCTACCTTTGAGACGAGACCTTCTTGTTCAAGGTCCGTTCGAACATCCGAATCTGGTCTCACTCCAGCTGACTGCTTGGAGATTGAACGCTTGATCTTATCAAAACGAGGGTTCTCAGATTCTGTTATTGATACTCTTGTTCAGGCCAGAAAGCCTGTAACTAGAAAAATTTACCACAAAATATGGAAAAAATATATCTGTTGGTGTGAATCTAAAGGATTCCCTTGGGACAAGGTAAAGATTCCTAAGATTCTATCCTTTCTTCAAGAAGGATTGGAGAAGGGATTATCTGCAAGTTCCTTGAAGGGACAGATTTCTGCCTTGTCTGTGTTACTTCACAAAAAGCTGGCAGCTGTGCCAGATGTTCAAGCCTTTGTTCAGGCTCTGGTTAGAATCAAGCCTGTTTACAAACCTTTGACTCCTCCTTGGAGTCTCAACTTAGTTCTTTCAGTTCTTCAGGGGGTTCCGTTTGAACCCTTACATTCCGTTGATATTAAGTTATTATCTTGGAAAGTTTTGTTTTTGGTTGCAATTTCTTCTGCTAGAAGAGTTTCAGAATTATCTGCTCTGCAGTGTTCTCCTCCTTATCTGGTGTTCCATGCAGATAAGGTGGTTTTACGTACTAAACCTGGTTTTCTTCCAAAAGTTGTTTCTAACAAAAACATTAACCAGGAGATAGTCGTGCCTTCTTTGTGTCCGAATCCAGTTTCAAAGAAGGAACGTTTGTTGCACAATTTGGATGTAGTTTGTGCTCTAAAATTCTATTTAGATGCTACAAAGGATTTCAGACAAACATCTTCCTTGTTTGTTGTTTATTCTGGTAAAAGGAGAGGTCAAAAAGCAACTTCTACCTCTCTCTCTTTTTGGCTTAAAAGCATCATCAGATTGGCTTACGAGACTGCCGGACGGCAGCCTCCTGAAAGAATCACAGCTCATTCCACTAGGGCCGTGGCTTCCACATGGGCCTTCAAGAACGAGGCTTCTGTTGATCAGATATGTAGGGCAGCGACTTGGTCTTCACTGCACACTTTTACCAAATTTTACAAGTTTGATACTTTTGCTTCTTCTGAGGCTATTTTTGGGAGAAAGGTTTTGCAAGCCGTGGTGCCTTCCATTTAGGTGACCTGATTTGCTCCCTCCCTTCATCCGTGTCCTAAAGCTTTGGTATTGGTTCCCACAAGTAAGGATGACGCCGTGGACCGGACACACCTATGTTGGAGAAAACAGAATTTATGTTTACCTGATAAATTACTTTCTCCAACGGTGTGTCCGGTCCACGGCCCGCCCTGGTTTTTTAATCAGGTCTGATAATTTATTTTCTTTAACTACAGTCACCACGGTATCATATGGTTTCTCCTATGCAAATATTCCTCCTTAACGTCGGTCGAATGACTGGGGTAGGCGGAGCCTAGGAGGGATCATGTGACCAGCTTTGCTGGGCTCTTTGCCATTTCCTGTTGGGGAAGAGAATATCCCACAAGTAAGGATGACGCCGTGGACCGGACACACCGTTGGAGAAAGTAATTTATCAGGTAAACATAAATTCTGTTTTTAATTAAATGGTCTCCTTCTACGGGATCTATTTCATAGGTTCTCTGTTATAGGTCGTAGAGATTCATCTCTTACCTCCCTTTTCAGATCGACGATATACTCTTATATACCATTACCTCTACTGATTCTCGTTTCAGTACTGGTTTGGCTTTATACTACATGTAGATGAGTGTCCTGGGGTAAGTAAGCCTTATTTTTTGTGACACTCTAAGCTATGGTTGGGCACTTTTATATAAAGTTCTAAATATATGTGTTTAAACATTTATTTGCCTTGATTCAGGATGATCAATATTCCTTATTTCAGACAGTCAGTTTCATTATTTGGGATAATGGATATGAATTAAAACATTTTTTCTTACCTTAAAAATTGACTTTTTTCCCTGTGGGCTGTTAGGCTCGCGGGGGCTGAAAATGCTTCATTTTATTGTGTCATTCTTGGCACGGACTTTTTTGGCGCAAAATTTTTTTGTCATTTCCGGCGTCATACTTGTTGCCGGAAGTTGTTCGTGTTTGCGTCATTTTTTGACGTTTTGCGCCAAAAATGTCGGCGTCACCGGATGTGGCGTCATTCTTGGTGCCAAAAGCATTTGGGCGCCAATAATGTGGGCATTTTTTTTGGCGCTAAAAAATGTGGGCATCATTATTGTCTCCACCTTTTTTCTCACATTATTTAAGTCTCATTTTTCATTTGCTTCTGGTTGCTAGAGGCTTGTTCATTGGCATTTTTTCCCATTCCTGAAACTGCCTTTTAAGGAATTTGATAGATTTTGCTTTATATGTTGTTTTTTCTCTTACATATTGCAAGATGTCTCAGATTGATCCTGGATCAGAAGCTACTTCTGGAAAAACGCTGCCTGATGCTGGTTCCACCAAAGTTAAGTGTATCTGCTGTAAGCTTGTGGTAACTGTCCCTCCGGCTGTAGTTTGTGATGAATGTCATGATAAGCTTGCTAATGCAGATAGTATTTCCATTAGTAATATACCATTACCTGTTGCTGTTCCATCAACATCTAATACTCAGGATGTTCCTGTTAATATAAGAGATTTTGTTTCTAAATCTATTAGGAAGGCTATGTCTGTTATTCCTCCTTCCAGTAAACGTAAAAGGTCTTTTAAAACTTCACATTTTTCAGATGAATTTTTAAATGAACATCATCATTCTGATTTGTCTGTTTCTGATGATGATTTTTCTGGTTCAGAGGATTCTGTCTCAGATATTGACACTGATAAATCTTCATATTTATTTAAAATGGAATTTATTCGTTCTTTACTTAAAGCAGTTTTAATCGCATTTGAGATGGAGGAATCTAGTCCTCTTGATACTAAATCTACTAAGCGTTTAAATTCGTTTTTTAAACCTCCTACAGTTATTCCGGAAGTTTTTCTTGTCCCTGATGCTATTTCTGAAGTAATTTCTAGGGAATTAAATAATCTGGGTAATTAGGCGGGGCGTAGCCGTGCAGGGACATGGCCGCTGTATAGAAAAGCTCCTTGCAAGCCATAGGTCTCTAGACGAATAAGCAAAGTCAAAACTGGGAATTTACACTTCAAATGCCTATACTTTGCCAGATGAACCTTGCTAACAGATTCCGGTGAGCCGAAAAAGAAGAAAAAGAGCTCCGTAATTGTAAAACAGACAAACCGCTATACCGAGTGGGGCAGACTACAATATGGCACGAGGCAAATGACTTCCCTACAAAAATAGTGT
>NW_026513059.1:0-57317 GCF_027579735.1 Bombina bombina
CCTTGGAGCAGTGGCTAATCCAAATGGAAGTGCCACAAACTGGTAATGCTTGTCCAGAAAAGCGAACCTTAGGAACTGATGATGTTCCTTGTGGATAGGAATATGTAGGTACGCATCCTTTAAATCCACGGTAGTCATAAATTGATTTTCCTGGATAGTAGGTAGGATCGTTCGAATAGTTTCCATTTTGAACGATGGTACCCTGAGAAATTTGTTTAGAATCTTTAGATCCAAAATTGGTCTGAATGTTCCCTCTTTTTTGGGAACTATGAACAGATTGGAATAAAATCCCATTCCTTGTTCTCTTATTGGAACTGGATGTATCACTCCCATCTTTAACAGGTCTTCTACACAATGTAAGAATGCCTGTCTCTTTATTTGGTTTGAAGATAATTGAGACCTGTGGAACCTTCCCCTTGGGGGTAGTTCCTTGAATTCCAGGAGATAACCTTGAGAAACTATTTCTAGCGCCCAAGGATCCTGAACATCTCTTGCCCAAGCCTGAGCAAAGAGAGAAAGTCTGCCCCCCACTAGATCCGGTCCCGGATCGGGGGCTATCCCTTCATGCTGTTTTGGTAGCAGTGGTAGGCTTCTTGGCCTGCTTACCCTTGTTCCAGCCTTGCATTGGTTTCCAGGCTGGTTTGGGTTGTGAAGTATTACCCTCTTGCTTAGAGGATACAGAATTAGAGACTGGTCCGTTTCTGCGAAAGGGACGAAAATTAGGCTTATTATTAGCCTTAAAAGACCTATCCTGTGGGAGGGCGTGGCCCTTTCCCCCAGTGATGTCTGAAATAATCTCTTTCAAATCAGGTCCAAATAATGTTTTACCTTTGAAAGGAATGTTAAGCAATTTTGTCTTGGAAGACACATCCGCTGACCAAGACTTTAGTCAAAGCACTCTGCGCGCCACGACAGCAAACCCTGAATTTTTCGCCGCTAATCTAGCTAATTGCAAAGCGGCATCTAAAACAAAAGAGTTAGTCAATTTAAGTGCTTGAACTCTGTCCATAACCTCCTCATACGAAGATTCTTTACTGAGCGATTTTTCTAGTTCCTCGAACCAGAAACACGCTGCCGTAGTGACAGGAACAATGCATGAAATTGGTTGTAGAAGGTAACCTTGCTGTACAAAAATCTTTTTAAGCAAACCCTCTAATTTCTTATCCATAGGATCTTTGAAAGCACAACTATCTTCGATAGGAATAGTAGTGCGTTTGTTTAGAGTAGAAACCGCCCCCTCGACCTTGGGGACTGTCTGCCATAAGTCCTTTCTGGGGTCGACTATAGGAAATAATTTCTTAAATATAGGGGGGGAACAAAAGGTATGCCGGGCCTTTCCCACTCTTTATTTACTATGTCCGCCACCCGCTTGGGTATAGGAAAAGCGTCGGGGGCACCGGAACCTCTAGGAACTTGTCCATCTTACATACTGTCTCTGGAATGACCAAATTGTCACAATCATCCAGAGTAGATAACACCTCCTTAAGCAGTGCGCGGAGATGTTCTAATTTAAATTTAAATGTCACAACATCAGGTTCAGCTTGATGAGAAATTTTTCCTGAATCTGAAATTTCTCCATCAGACAAAACCTCCCTCATGGCCCCTTGAGATTGGTGTGAGGGTATGACAGAATATTATCAACCAGCGCCCTCCTGCTCTTCAGTGTTTAAAACAGAGCAATCGCGCTTTCTCTGATAAGTAGGCATTTTGGATAAAAGATTTTGCTATGGAGTTATCCATTACAGCCGTTAATTGGTTGCATGGTAATAAAGTATTGGCGCACTAGATGTACTAGGGGCCTCCTGTGTGGGCATAACTGGTGTAGACACAGTAGGGGATGTAGTATCATGTTTATTCCCCTTCACTTGAGGAATCATCTTGGGCCAATATCATTATCTGTGGCATTACTGTCCTTACTTTGTTTGGACACTATGGCACCAATTATCACATAAATTTAAATGGGGAGGACACATTGGCTTTCATACATATAGAACATAGCTTATCTGATGGTACAGACATGTTAAACAGGCTTAAACTTGTCAACAAAGCACAAAAAACGTTTTAAAATCAAACCGGTACTGACACTTAAATTTCAAACTGAAACACTTTATTACTGAATATGTGAAAAAGTATGAAGGAATTGTTCAAAATTCCACCAAAAATTCACCACAGTGTCTTAAAGCATTAAAAGTATTACACACCAAATGTCAGAGCTTTAACCCTTAAAATTAAACGGAACCGGAGCCGTTTTTACATTTAACCCCTATACAGTCCCAGAATGAGGCTCTGTCTATAACTAGAAAGGCCCCCATCTGAAAAAGGTGTCCAACACAGTGCCCTGCCGTTTTTCCTAACGTTCCCCAAGATTATAATACCATTAATTAGTTAGAATCTGCATAATATGCCCTAGTAAAGCAATTGTTTTAGCCCAGAAAAATGTCTACCAGTTTTTAACAGCCCTTTTGAAGCCCCTTTATTCTTTTATGTTTAACTAAGAAAATGGCTTACTGGTCCCCATGAAGGGAAATTACAGCCTTCCAGCATTACATGGTCTTGTTAGAAATATGGCTAGTCATACCTTAAGCAGAAAAGACTGCTAACTGTTTCCCCCAACTGAAGTTACTTCATCTCAACAGTCCTGTGTGGAAACAGCAATTGATTTCAGTTACTGTCTGCTAAAATCATCTTCCTCTTACAAACAGAAATCTTCATCCTTTTCTGTTTCAGAGTAAATAGTACATACCAGCACTATTTTAAAATAACAAACACTTGATAGAAGAATAAAACTACATTTAAACACCAAAAAACTCTTAACCATCTCCGTGGAGATGTTGCCTGTGCAACGGCAAAGAGAATGACTGGGGTGGCGGAGCCTAGGAGGGATCATGTGACCAGCTTTGCAGGGACTCTTTGCCATTTCCTGTTGGGGAAGAGAATATCCCACAAGTAAGGATTGACGCCGGTGGACCCGGACACCACCAATGTTGGAGAAATACAAGCTCTTTCAATTGATGATAATTGATTTGGTAATAGAAAACCAAGGGGTGATAAACGCATACAAGATTTTTTTTAAAAAAAGGCATGAATTTGATGGCGATATTATTAACTTCTGGCAATAGGCCATATACCAGTATTATAGAGTAGGAATATGAGGATTAAATATTGATCCACATAGATAGGTTACTAGTTGTAATAGGAGATACGCCACTTAATTACTAAATGATTGGTAACTAATTTTGTAGTACTATTTTATCTACAGTTCCTATTGATATTTGATATATAAGGTTGGGTTCTCCTATTATTATTGCTATGTTGTTTGTTTGTTTGGCATTACAATGGAACTATGACTGTTTGTAGGGTTATATATATGTTAATAAAGAGTCCGTCTCACCTTGTTCCTATGTCAGCTATTGAACGGTCTAGAAAGTCTGGCGATTTTCATTCCCCAGTTCTGGCAAAACTTCAGTATGTTTGTTGTTACAATACCGTAATGCTCCTTTCTCATCATGGAGCTGAATCCAGCGTTGGTGTTCTACTTGACCTCCGTGTCATGGGAGGAGTAATCATCCAATAGCGAACCGCTCACTTCCTTGTGCCACCCGGAAGCCACAACGGGGTGAGCGAGCTATTACAGCTCTAGCAGTTTATCGTCAGCACTCTTCCTGTGCTGAGATAGTATATAAGCAAACAGTGAACTCTATAATAAAAAAATAGAATTTTTTATTTAATCTATTAAAAATAAAAAAATGGCACACAATGATAAAAAATATAAATAAACACAGACTGTCTAGATAGTCTGACGTGTTTCGGCTGCCAACAGCCTTAATCATAGACTTAATCATTACACATTTCCATTAGGCAAATCCATTAAAAAGATAGGATACGCAATTGACGTAAGGGGATTTGCGGTATGCTAAAATTCGCGGAAAAAAGTGAGCGGTACACCTGTTACCTGCCTGACTCGTAATACCAGCGGGGCGGTTAAAAAGCAGCATTAGGACCCCTTAACCGCTGCTTTTTAAGGCTAACGCAAGACTCGTAATCTAGGCGTAATTTGTAGTAATATTTTATCTACAGCTTACCTATTGATATTTGATATATAGGTTGGGGTTTCCTAATATTATTGCTATGTTGTTTGTTTGTTTGGCAATTTTATTGTCACATATCTAATAGTGATGACATCAGTACATCCAATTTAACCTATGTGGTCGCACTAGTAATAAATGAGATACTCATTTATTTATATAATATATATATATATATATATATATATATATATATATATACTAGATCACCTTTAATGATTACTATGAATCAGGGACATTATCCCACTACTTAATAAAGAATAGCTTTAGTATATAGGACTATATATATATATATTTTAGAATCGGGTATCATTTATCAAATCCAAATATGCCCTATATATAAACACGCAGTTTGGTCCCTATTTTGATTTGATAAAGCCCCTTTATGTGTATATATATATATATATATTATATATATATATATATATATATATATATATATACAAAATTACAATGGAACTTGACTGTTTGTGGGTTAACTGTTACTTTAAACTGGGCTTTCCTAAACACAGGCAGAATTTTGTACTAATTAGATTGTGAGGGAGCGTATTTAATCTCCACAGAAATGTGTGTGTGATTAAGTCTATGATTAAGGCTGTTGGCAGCCGAAAAGTGTCAGACTATCTTAGACTGTCTGTGTTTATTTATATTTTTTATCCAGGTGTGCTATTTTTTTATTTTTTTGATAGATTAAATACAAATTCTATTTTTGTTATACAGGAGCAGTCAACTGTTTGCTTTTATACTGGTTGATTTAGAATATGAAAATCTAATTAAATGGGTAGCAGAGGATTTACCCAAAATACTAGAGGTTTTCAACCCCTGACTACATTATACCAATAGAAGGAGCCCATAGGTTAGGTCAGAACCGAGAAAACAGCCAAAACCCTAGGGCCAGATATTGTTAGGATCCTAATTACCAAGACAAAATTTTACATTATAATAGGGAGGAACAAAATGAAATTATGCTGGGAGATAGGAGGTTGTTGATTTTCAGGATTTTTCAGTTGAGGTTTCCAAAAAAAGAAAAGAAATGGCCCCCCGCTATGTACTGATTTAATAAATATAGGCTTAAATGCAACAATAATCTTGCGCCAAAATAAAGGTTTACCTAGAAGGTGATATTAAAATGTTGAACAATCGCCAGGGAAGCTCTTGCATTTTTGAAACATTTAAAAGTATAGAAGGAAAATGTGAAATAAGATCATGTGATGATTTGCTGATGGGGAATATATTATTGCATTATTTTTTGTATATTTTTTCTTCTCCATCTTCTCTGCCTTTTAGTAATAAGGAAATGTATATTTTCTATACGCTAGATATGTTTAAAGAAATAAACTTTATATCATGGATTGTACGAGGAATAACCTCACCCATGAAAAGGAAAACAATACGAAAAACACTTAACAGATCTAGGAGGGTAAATATTGCATTGATACAAGAGACCCATCTTAAAGAGAGTGAAATTTTAAATTAAAGACAGGATGGGTGGGGAGAAGTATTTGCTACTCCATGCAAGGATAGGAAGAAAGGAGTTGCTATTATTGTGGGGGGGGATTTCAATTTACTTTTATTGATAAATTTATAGATATTGATGAACGATATTTGATTTTAAAAATAAAAATAGACAATATATACAATACGTAATATTTAATGGTCCTATAATTTTTGCCTTGAGATTTTTGGTCTGATTTACAAGCTAAAATATGAAGTGTGGTAGAAGGTGTCCTCATTTTGGGTGGGGACTTTAACATGTCCCCCTCAAGTCCCCATTAGAGGTTTAGGCCAAAGAAGAATGTCGCTTTTAAAACATGAAGAGATAAAATGGAAGAAAGAAAAAATCCAGCTAATTTAAAAATTAAAGCTGTATGGAGATTGCAACACACAGACGCAAAAGAATTCACTTGCCTTTCAAGAACACATAAAACTTATTCAAGGATTGACCTCTTTCTGATCTCTGGAGAAAGTAACTCAATGACAATATATCTATCTATAAAAATAAGTAACGTCACACTCATGCTCCAATAGTTTTAAAAATTTAAAAAAATGAACCTCTCCAACATAAAAACTTCTTTCAGAAGATTTTGGTTCCAATCCTATCTAATAAATGATCTGAAGTTTAAGAATTGTATTTAAGTATGCTCCGTGCACCACAGCATTTTAAACAACCATGCACTTGCTTAAAGAGCCTTAGGTGCTTGTATCCTCTGGTAATGACTCAATTTGTTAATAGCTGATATGATACAAGCCCCACTGGCTCTATGAGCAGCTGCAGTATTTAAAATGCTGGTGCACTGAGAATATCTAGCTATGCATCACATGCCACGTGCAGAGAAAAATGTTAACACTAAAACAGTGATAACTTTTACTAGAAGCATTTTTGCCAATACATTGGCCTCTATTTAACAAGGTCTGTCAGACCCTGATCCGACAGTGCGGATCAGGTCCACCAGACCTCGCTGAATGCGGAGAGCAATACGCTCTACGTATTCAGCATTGCACCAGCAGCTCACAAGAGCTGCTGGTGCCAACGCCGCCCCCCTGCAGACTCGCGGCCAATGGCCGCCAGCAGGGGGGTGTCCCAATCAACCCGATCGTACTCGATCGGGTTGATTTCCGGCGATGTCTGTCCACCTGCTCAGAAGCAGGCGGTCAGGTTATGGAGCAGCGGTCTTTGTGACCGCTGCTTCAAAACTGCTGTTTCTGGCGAGTATGAAGACTCGCCAGAAACACGGGCCGTCAAGCTCCTTTCGGAGCTTGATAGATAGGCCCCATTATGTATATTGCAAATATGTTTCTAATCACAAATGTAATTCATCAATGTGCTTTTACATTTTGACCAGAATGTCCCTTTAACTGCTGCATATAAATTTATGGCAATGAAACACAATATATTTCTTAACCCCTTAATGACCACAGCACTTTTCCATTTTCTGACCGTTTGGAGACCAAGGCTATTTTATATTTCTGCAGTGTTTGTGTTTAGCTGTAATTGTACTCTTACTCATTTACTGTACCCACACATATTTTATACCGTTTTTCTCGCCATTAAATGGACTTTCTAAAGATACCATTATTTTCATCATATCTTATAATTTACTATAAAAAATAAAATATAAAATATGAGGAAAAAATGGAAAAAAACACACTTTTTCTAACTTTGACCCCAAATTCTGTTACACATCTGCAACCACCAAAAAACACCCATGCCAAATAGTTTCCAAATTTTGTCCTGAGTTTAGAAATACCCAATGTTTACATTGTTCTTTGCTTTTTTTGCAAGTTATAGGGCAATAAATACAAGAAGCACTTTGCTATTCCAAACCACTTTTTTTCAAACTTAGCACTAGTTACATTGGAACACTGATTATCTTCCAGGAATCCCCGAATATCATGTATATATATTTTTTAGAAGACATCCAAAGTATTGATCTATGCCCATTTTGGTTATATTCATTGCCACCATTTCACCACCAAATGCGATCAAATAAAAAAAATTGTTCACTTTTTCACACATTTTTGGTTACAAAACTTTAGGTTTCTCACTGAATTCATTTACAAACAGAGGCCTAGATTTGGGAGTTCGGCGGTAGCCGTCAAAACCAGCATCTTAGAGGCTCCTAACGCTGGTTTTGGCCGCCCGCTGGTATTTGGGAGTCAGTGATTAAAGGGTCTAACGCTCACTTTTCAGCCGCGACTTTTCCATACCGCAGATCCCCCCTACGCCATATGCGTATCCATATCTTTTCAATGGGATCTTTCTAACGCCGGTATTTAGAGTCGTTTCTGAAGTGAGCGTTAGAGCTCTAACGACAAAAATCCAGCCGCCGGAAAATAGCAGGAGTTAAGAGCTTTCTTGGCTAACGCCCGTTCATAAAGCTCTTAACTTACTGTACCCTAAAGTACACTACACCCATAAACTACCTATGTACCCCTAAACCGAGCTCCCCCCACATCGCCGCCACTCGATTAAAATTTTTAACCCCTAATCTGCCGTCCGCCACCTACGTTATACTTATGTACCCCCTAATCTGCTGCCCCTAACACCGCCGGACCCCTATATTATATTTATTAACCCCTAATCCTGCCCCCCACAACGTCGCGCGCCAGCTACTTAAAATAATTAACCCCTAATCTTCCGACCGCAAAGCGCCGCCACCTACGTTATCCCTATGTACCCCTAATCTGCTACCCCTAACACCGCCGACCCCTATATTATATTTATTAACCCCTAATCTGCCCCCCCTCAACGTCGCCGACACCTGCCTACACTTATTAACCCTAATCTGCCGAGCGGACCTGAGCGCTACTATAATAAAGTTATTAACCCCTAATCCGCCTCACTAACCCTATCATAAATAGTATTAACCCCTAATCTGCCCTCCCTAACATCGCCGACACCTACCTTCAATTATTAACCCCTAATCTGCCGACCGGAGCTCACCGCTATTCTAATAAATGGATTAACCTCCTAAAGCTAAGTCTAAACCCTAACACTAACACCCCCCTAACTTAAATATAATTTACATCTAACGAAATTAATTAACTCTTATTAAATAAATTATTCCTATTTAAAGCTAAATACTTACCTGTAAAATAAATCCTAATATAGCTACAATATAAATTATTAATTATATTATAGCTATTTTAGGATTATATTTATTTTACAGGCAACTTGGTATTTATTTTAACTAGGTACAATAGCTATTAAATAGTTAAGAACTATTTAATAGCTACCTAGTTAAAATAATAACAAATTTACCTGTAAAATAAATCCTAACCTAAGATATAATTAAACCTAACACTACCCTATCAATAAAATAATTAAATAAACTACCTACAATTACCTACAATTACCTAACACTACACTATCAATAAATTAATTAAACACAATTGCTACAAATAAATACAATTAAATAAACTAGCTAAAGTACAAAAAATAAAAAAGAACTAAGTTACAAAAAATAAAAAAATATTTACAAACATAAGAAAAAATATTACAACAATTTTAAACTAATTACACCTACTCTAAGCCCCCTAATAAAATAACAAAGCCCCCCCAAAATAAAAAATTCCCCTACCCTATTCTAAATTAAAAAAGTTACAAGCTCTTTTACCTTACCAGCCCTGAACAGGGCCCTTTGCGGGGCATGCCCCAAGAATTTCAGCTCTTTTGCCTGTAAAAGAATAAATACAATACCCCCCCCCCAACATTACAACCCACCACCCACATACCCCTAATCTAACCCAAACCCCCCTTAAATAAACCTAACACTAAGCCCCTGAAGATCTTCCTACCTTGTCTTCACCATACCAGGTTCACCGATCCGTCCTGGCTCCAACATCTCATCCAACCCAAGCGGGGGTTGGCGATCCATCATCCGGTGCTGAAGAGGTCCAGAAGAGGCTCCAAAGTCTTCCTCCTATCCGGCAAGAAGAGGACATCCGACCGGCAAACATCTTCTCCAAGCGGCATCTTCGATCTTCTTCCATCCGGTGCGGAGCGGGTCCATCTTGAAGCAGGCGACGCGGATCCATCCCTCTTCTTCCGTTGTCTCCCGACTAATGACCGGTTCCTTTAAGGGACGTCAATCCAAGATGGCGTCCCTCGAATTCCGATTGGCTGATAGGATTCTATCAGCCAACTCGGAATTAAGGTAGGAATTTTCTGATTGGCTGATGGAATCAGCCAATCAGAATCAAGTTCAATCCGATTGGCTGATCCAATCAGCCAATCAGATTGAGCTCGCATTCTATTGGCTGATCGGAACAGCCAATAGAATGCGAGCTCAATCTGATTGGCTGATTGGATCAGCCAATCGGATTGAACTTGATTCTGATTGGCTGATTCCATCAGCCAATCAGAACATTCCTCCCTTAATTCCGATTGGCTGATATAATCCTATCAGCCAATCGGAATTCGAGGGACGCCATCTTGGATGACGTCCCTTAAAGGAACCGTCATTAGTCGGGAGACAACGGAAGAAGAGGGATGGGATCCGCGTCGCCTGCTTCAAGATTGGACCCGCTCCGCACCGGATGGAAGAAGATCGAAGATGCCGCTTGGAGAAGATGTTTGCCGGTCCGGATGTCCTCTTCTTGCCGGATAGGAGGAAGACTTTGGAGCCTCTTCTGGACCTCTTCAGCACCGGATGATGGATCGCCAACCCCCGCTTGGGTTGGATGAAGATGTTGGAGCCAGGACGGATCGGTGAACCTGGTATGGTGAAGACAAGGTAGGAAGATCTTCAGGGGCTTAGTGTTAGGTTTATTTAAGGGGGGGTTTGGGTTAGATTAGGGGTCTGTGGGTGGTGGGTTGTAATGTTGGGGGGGGGGAATTGTATTTATTCTTTTACAGGCAAAAGAGCTGAAATTCTTGGGGCATGCCCCGCAAAGGGCCCTGTTCAGGGCTGGTAAGGTAAAAGAGCTTGTAACTTTTTTAATTTAGAATAGGGTAGGGAATTTTTTATTTTGGGGGCTTTGTTATTTTATTAGGGGGCTTAGAGTAGGTGTTAATTAGTTTAAAATTGTTGTAATATTTTTCTTATGTTTTGTAAATATTTTTTTATTTTTTTGTAACTTAGTTCTTTTTTATTTTTTGTACTTTAGCTAGTTTATTTAATTGTATTTATTTGTAGCAATTGTGTTTAATTAATTTATTGATAGTGTAGTGTTAGGTTAATTGTAGGTAGTTTATTTAATTATTTTATTGATAGGGTAGTGTTAGGTTTTAATTATATCTTAGGTTAGGATTTATTTTACAGGTAAATTTGTTATTATTTTAACTAGGTAGCTATTAATAGTTCTTAACTAATTAATAGCTATTGTACCTAGTTAAAATAATTACAAAGTTGCCTGTAAAATAAATATTAATCCTAAAATAGCTACAATGTAATTATAATTTATATTGTAGCTATATTAGGATTTATTTTACAGGTAAGTATTTAGCTTTAAATAGGAATCATTTATTTAATAAGAGATAATTCATTTCGTTAGATGTAAATTATATTTAAGTTATGGGGGTTGTTAGTGTTAGGGTTAGACTTAGCGTTAGGGGTTAATACATTTATTAGAATAGCGGTGAGCTCCCGCTCGGGAAGATTAGGGGTTAATAATTGAAGGTAGGTGTCGGCGATGTTAGGGAGGGCAGATTAGGGGTTTAATACTATTTATGATAGGGTTAGTGAGGCGGATTAGGGGTTAATAACTTTATTATAGTAGCGCTCAGGTCCGCTCGGCAGATTAGGGGTTAATAAGTGTAGGCAGGTGTCGGCGACGTTGAGGGGCAGCAGATTAGGGGTTCATAAATATAATGTAGGGGTCGGCGATGTTAGGGCAGCAGATTAGGCGGTACATAGGGATAACGTAGGTTGCGGCGGTTTACGGAGCGGCAGATTAGGAGTTAAAAAAAAATATGCAGGTGTCAGCGATAGCGGGGGGCGGCAGATTAGGGGTAATAAGTGTAAGGGTAGGGGTGTTTAGACTCGGGGTACATGTTAGAAGTGTTAGGTGCAGACGTAGGAAGTGTTTCCCCATAGGAAACAATGGGGGCTGCGTTAGGAGCTGAACGCTGCTTTTTTGCAGGTGTTAGGTTTTTTTTCAGCTCAAACAGCCCCATTGTTTCCTATGGGGAATCGTGCCACGAGCACGTTTTTGAGGCTGGCCGCGTCCCGTAAGCAACCGCTGGTATCGAGAGTTGCATTTGCGGTATAGTAAAATGGCTCTACGCTCCTTTTTGGAGCCTAACGCAGCATTTGTTTGAACTCTCGATACCAGAGTTAATTTTATGGTGCGGCCAGAAAAAAGCCCTCCGCGGAGCGTTAACAGCCCTTTTTACCGCCCAAACTCCAAATCTAGGCCAGAGTGTGCAATTATGGCACAAATGGTTGCAAATGCTTCTCTGGAATCCCCTTTTTTTCATAAATAGCAGACATATATGGATTTGGTGTTGCTTTTTGGTAATTAGAAGGCCGCTAAATGCCACTGCGCACCACACGTGTATTATGCCCAAGCCAATGAAGGGGTTAATTAGGGAGCATGTAGGGAGCTTGTAGGGTTAATTTTAGCTTTATTGTAGTGTAGTAGACAACCCTAAGTATTTGATCTAGGCCCATTTTGGTATATTTCATGCCACCATTTCACCGCCAAATGCGATTTAAAGAAAAAAAAAAAAGTAAAATTTTTCACAATTTTAGGTTTCTCACTGAAATCATTTACAAACAGCTTGTGCAATTATGGCACAAATGGTTGTAAATGCTTCTCTGGGATCCCCTTTGTTGAGAAATAGCAAACATACATGGCTTTGGCGTTCCTTTTTGGTAATTAGAAGGCCGCTAAATGCCGCTGCGCATCACACGTGTATTATGGCTAGCAGTGAAGGGGTTAATTAGGTAGCATGTAGGGAGCCTTGCAGGGTTAATTTTAGCTTTTAGTGTAGAGATCAGACCTCCCACCTGACACATTACACACCCCTGATCCCTCCCAAACACCTCTCTTCCCTCCCCCACCCCAACAATTGTCCCCCCCGCCATGTTAAGTACTGGCAGAAAAGTCTGCCAGTACCTAAAAAAAAAAGCTATCCTTGATAAAAAAATTTTTTTTTAAAAAAAGGCATATTTAACATAAGCTGCTCTGGAGGATCCCCCCCTTAGCCCCCAACCTCCCTGATATCCCCCAAACAGCTCTTTACCCATCCCCCTCTAACTTATTAGTAGCCATCTTTGGTACTCGGCACGCTGTCTGCCAGTACCCAATTTATAGTAAAACATTTGTTATTATTCTTTTTAAAATAATTTTCTGTAGCGTAGCTTGCCCCCCCCCCCCCAAAAAGACCAACCCCCCACCCCCTCCCGGATCTCTTAGATTGACATCATTTTAGATATATGTGGGCCCTCACTGCCCCTTTTCTCCCATCATTTTTTCTGTAGTGTAGCGGTTCCCACCCGTTCCCCTACCTGCGCGCGCCCCCCTCGAGCACGCGCGCGCCCCCACGCGCACACCCGGCATTCCCGCCCACGATCCCGCCCCCCCTCCACATCATACGGCCCATCGATGGCCGCCCACCCGCCTCCCAGACTAGCTCCCACCCACCAACGTAACCGGCCATCGATGGTCCGGTGCAGAGAGGGCCACAGAGTGGCTCTCTCTGCATCGGATGGCCAAGGCGGGTTATTGCAGGATGCCTCGATGTTGAGGCATCACTGCAATAACCGGAAAGGCAGCTGGAAGCGAGCAGGATCGCTTCCAGCTGCTTTCCACACGAGGACGTACGCCATACGTCCTCAGGCGTTAAGTGTATTTTTTTTTGAGGACGTATGGCGTACGTCCTTGGTCGTTAAGGGGTTAAAAGTGTCCAGATTTACATTAGGTTGCAGGTTATTTGTATTATTGCTTATTTATAACTCTCCATCAAATTCCATAAGTAAATCGCTGTCTGCTGTTCACCTCCACCAGATGGCTCTTTTTGAGTTGTTTCTTGCCATCCCTGGAAATAGGACCCATGGCCAGAATACAGACAGAAATATAGTATGTCTTATGGGTTTTCAAATGTTTTGTTGTGTATTTCCAATACCGCTAATATGTCTTTCTAATACTGTTCTGTACGTGGCTGATAAATATTTAATACACTGCTTTGTGTATGGCTGTGACAGGGCTTAAAGGGACAGTCTACTTGATTTATTGTTTAAAAAGATAGATAAGGCCATTCCCCAGCTTTGCACAACAATCATTGTTATATTAATATACTTCTAAGTTTATAGAAAAAGGGGAGAGTAGTAAATACAAAATAAATTCCCTGAAAGAGACGGATAAAAAGCTCCTACATACAGGGTGGTGCTGGATGCAAGTAAATGTATAAATCAGCAAGAAAGTAGAAAAAAGAGTATCCCGCCAGCACTCACAAAGATTAAGCACTAAGTGCACACAAAAAGAAGGGGTCTCAAACCCCAATACACAAAAGTGAAGAAATAAAACTTAACGTTTATTAAATGCTTACAGATAAAAAGAAAAAACCATATGAATATAATACACTTAAAAACAACTAAAAAGTACTATGTAGATAGTCATGTGTGGTCCAAATCACAATTAAAGTCATATAGTGACAAGTCAGTTTCCCATAAAGCATGGGGCCTAATATCAGACAAGAACAAAACAGGTAAACTATCCCCATTGAACTGTGTCACACAAAACAAAAGGCCCCTAAATATAGTCTGTCAGTGACTCATAAACCTCCCAAGGGAGCAAAATAGGATGGCGATCTGCTGTACTCACGTGTGACTCCAGTACAATTACTTAAATATAACTGGGCTGTTCCTGTACTAGTCTGATTAAGGCAAAACAATATTACCAGATTCAAACGGTTCCCCAATGACCCTGGCCAGGACCGGCCCATGCCACAAAACGGCCTGACGTACGTTTCGCACTCCTGCTTTGTCAAAGGCTTTTGAGTTTAATTTATTTCTTCTCATTTGTGTATTGGGGGTTGAGATTCTTTCTTTGTTTGTGCACGTATTGCTTACTCTTTCTGAGTGGCTTGGGGGGGATGGCTCTTTTTCTTTTTTCTTGCTGCTTATTCACTTCTAAGTTTGCCTGTTTCTACTAAGCCCCTGCAGGCCCCCTTACTCTATCTTGGTATTTGTTATTAGCTTTTTAAATCTTGCACAACAGATAGATAGTGCTAGTTCATTGTGTTTCAATTTTCAAGTTGGACCATCATAGATCATGTCCCTTTAAATGACTGGGGTGGGGATAGAGATTTATTACTGGCCAAAACAGGAGATCTACTGGATTTTTAGACTGAGAACCAGAACACCTCAAGGTCTGAATAGCGAGTATGACTTAAAAAATGTTGGTACTGATCTATGACATCTAATATCAATAATTCATTATATTAATTAATTGATTACATTTTCTTCCCCATTGTGCTGAAATATGTCATTAATTCAGAACAGATTTATACAAACTCTAGGATAACGTCTTCACATTTTAATATAAACATGTACACCAACATTATGATAAATATGGATACATTTTTTTCTCCTTTTTTACCACTTTATGATGTAAAGAATATAAATAATTTGAACCAATGAAAAAACTAAATTGGAGTGTTTGGATATAAAATGAACAAACAAAATTGTAACCATTGATATGGTTTAGTCTAGAACAAGGTTTTAATATAGATACAGTATTATGGAAATTTGATAGTTATGTAGCCTTTGCTATATCTGAAAGGTTTATTTAAACTGCAATTTGCATTTATATACACTCTAAATGGGAAATTTTTGGTTCCATTGTTCTTTACTTAAAGGGACATTATACACTCATTTTTTTCTTTGCATAAATGTTTTGTAGATAATCTATTTTATATACCCCTTGAAGTTTTTAAAAAAAAAAAAATGTTTAGTTTTTGCTTATGTTTAAATAACATTGCTCTGATTTTCAGACTCCTAAACAAGCCCCCAAAGTTGTATGTGAATACTGTCAGCTACCTTCTCCAGCTTGCTCCTGTTTGTGTAAAGGGTCTTTTCATATGCAAAAGAAGGGGGAGGGGGGGGTGTCTTATTTCCCACTTGCAGTGGGCTTTCCCAGCTACCTTTTTAACAGAGCTAAACTGAAAGCTTCTAAGTAAGTTTTTAAACAGTTTTATACTGGATTTTTATATCAGTATCTGTGCATCTTATTCTTTATAGTAGTGTCTATTACATGCAGTTATATGAAAATGAGTGTATACTGTCCCTTTAAGAACGGTTTAGACTTGTGGTATACTGGATAAAGCTATGTGCTTAATAAGACCACATTTGTCATAATTTGTCAGTCGGATAAGTAAGTGTATCACTTTAATGTATAATTCTTCCAAGTGATGTCACTTTGTTTATAACAAATTGCATCATTGTATGACTCTTAAATAGAACAGCGTGTCTGCATACATTCAAGCTAAGACTACGGGCGGGAAGACGAAACACGTCCGCTTTTAATTGCAGACCACACTGGATTTATGCTGATTCTTGTTTTTAACAAGCTCTGAATAAACTTTGCTTTTTATAGATATATTCCTGATTTCATTCCTTTTTTTCCTTTCTAGTTCATGTGTGCCATAAATATAACATTGTGCTCACTGCCATGGAGAATGATAATGATTATACAAGAACCAGCTCTGATTGGCTAAAATACAAGATTGTAAAAAGCACTGAGATAAGGGACAGTCTGCAGGGGCTTAGATACTCATATAGGAAAAAAGTATATTAATATAACCATGTTGGCTGTGCAAAAGTGGGAATGGTAATACAGGGAATATCTATTTTTTTAAACAATAACAATTTTCAAGTAGACTTTAATACAGCTTGGAATGCAGTTAAAAATGAAATAATAGTACTTTATCTGCAGCTGGCAAAGGGTTAACTTTTGTCAATATGCACCTGACATGTTTAATAGAGCCTAGCATGTGGATAACATGGGGTTAAAAAAGACTCTCGGCCAGATTATGAGTTTTGCGTTATGGCTGGCTCACTACTATCTTGCAAGTTATTGTCACCAGCTCACCTTTAATAGCGCTGCTATTACAGGTTTGCAAAAACCCGGCGTTTCCGGGTGATATGGCTGCGTTGAGCTCCATACCACATACAAATCAATCAATGGGGGAGGGCCGGCTAAAAAAAAGCCTAACACCTGCAATAACGGAGCGTAAAGCTCCGTAACGCAGCCCCATTAAAGTCTATTGGGAAAGAAAATTTATGTTTAAACCTAACACCCTAACATAACCCCGAGTCTAAACACCCCTAATCTTCCACATCGCCGCCACCTACATTACAGATATTAACCCCTAATCTGCTGCCCCCTAACATCACCGCCACCTACATTACACTTATTAACCCCTAATCTGCCGCCCCCAATGTCGCCGCCACCTTCATACATTTATTAACCCCTAATCTGCCACCCCCCAATGTCGCCGCCACTATACTAAAGTTATTAACCCCTAAACCTCTGGCCTCCCACATCACTAACACTAAATAAATATATTAACACCTAACCCTAAGTCTAACCCTAACCCTAATGTAACCCTAATGTAACCCTAACACCCCTAACTTTAATATAATTAAAATAAATCTAAATAAAACCTACTATTAATAACTAAATAATTCCTATATTGTAGTTAGCTTAGGTTTTATTTTTATTTCACCACTAAGTTGTATTTATTTTAACTAGGTAGACTAGTTATTAAATAGTTATTAACTATTTACTAGCTACCTAGTTAAAATAAATACAAATTTACCTGTAAAATAAAACCTAACCTGCCTCACACTAACACCTAACATTACAATAAAATTAAATAAATTAAATTAAAAAATACATCTATCTAAATTATAAAAAATAATAAACACTAAATTACACAAAATAAAAAAAGAAATTATCAAAAATAAAAAAGAATTACTCCTAATCTAATAGCCCTATCAAAATAAAAAAGCCCCCCCCCCCCCCCAAAAAAAACCTAGCCTACACTAAACTGCCAATAGCCCTTAAAAGGGCCTTTTGCGGGGCATTGCCCCGAAGAAATCAGCTCTATTACCCGAAAAAAAAAATACAAACAACCACCCAACAGTAAAACCCACCACCCACACAACCAACCCCCAAAATAAAATCCTATCTAATCCAGCTGGGAGAAGTCTTCATCCAAGCGGCAAGAAGTCCTCAACGAAGCCGGGAGAAGTCTTCATCCAAGTGGCAAGAAGTCCTCAATGAAGCTGGGAGAAGTCTTCATCCAAGCGGCAAGAAGTTGTCCTCCAGGCGGGCAGAAGTCTTCATCCAGGCGACATCTTCTATCTTCATCCTTCCAACATGGAGCGGCTCCATCTTCAAGACATCCGGCGAGGAGCATCCTCTTCATACGGTCCCAGCCGTACACTGAAGGTTCCCTTTAAGGGACGTCATCCAAGATGGCATCCCCTGAATTCTGATTGGCTGATAGAATTCTATCAGCCAATCGGACATAAAGGGAAAAAAATCCTATTGGCTGATGCAATCAGCCAATAGGATTGAGCTTCAATCCTGTTGGCTAACCCAATCAGCCAATGGGATTGAGCCCGCATTCTATTGGCTGTTCCAATCAGCCAATAGAATGCAAGCTCAATCCGATTGGCTGATTGCATCAGCCAATAGGATTTTTTACCCTTTATTTCCGATTGGCTGATAGGAATTCTATCAGCCAATAGGAATTCAAGGGACGATATCTTAGATGACGTCCCTTAAAGGGAACCTTCAGTCTACGGCTGGGACCGTATGAGGAGGATGCTCTGCGCCGGATGTTTTGAAGATGGAGCCGCTCCCCGTCGGAAGGATGAAGATAGAAGATGCCGTCTGGATGAAGACTTCTGCCCGCCTGGAGGATGACTTCTTGTCGCTTTGATGAAGACTTCTCCCGGCTTGTTGAGGACTTCTTGCCACTTGGATGAAGACTTCTCCCGGCTGGATGAGTATGGATGTCCGGTCTTCAAAAACTGTAAGTGGATCTTTGGGGGTTAGTGTTAGGTTTCATTAAGGGTTTTATTGGGTCGGTTTTATTTTTAGCTTCGGGTTTGGGCAATGTAAAAGAGCTAAATGCCCTTTTAAGGGCAATGCTCATCCAAATGCCCTTTTCAGGGCAATGGGGAGCTTAGGTTTATTTAGATAGGATTTTATTTGGGGGATTGCTTGTGTGGGTGGTGGGTTGTACTGTTGGAGGTGGTTTGTATTTTTTTATTTACAGGTAAAAGAGCTGATTTCTTTGGGGCAATGCCCAGCAAAAGGCCCTTTTTGCTATTATTTGGGGGAGGGGGTTTTATTTTGATAGGGCTATTAGATTAGGTGTAATTAGTTTAAATATTTGATCTTTTTTTTTATATTGTGTAATTTAGTGTTTATTTTTTTTTGTAATTTAGTTAATTGTATTTGATTAATGTAATTTATTTAATTTTAGTGTAATGTTAGGTTTTACTGTAAGACAGGTTAGGTTTTATTTTACAGGTAAATTTGAATTTATTTTAACTATGTAGTTAGTAAATAGTTAATAACTATTTACTAACTAATCTACCTAGTTAAAATAAATACAAACTTACCTGTGAAATAAAAATAAAACATAAGCTAGCTACAATATAACTATTAGTTATATTATAGCTAGCTTAGGTTTTATTTTACAGGTAAGGTATTTATTTAGTTTTAAATAGGAATAATTTAGTTATTAATTGTAATTTTTATTTGGAATTATTTTAATTATGTTAAAGTTAGTGGCTGTTTATGGTTAGACTTAGGGTTAGGTTTAGGGATTAATAACTTTAGTATAGTGGCGGAGACATTGGGGCAGCATATTAGGGGTTAATAAGTGTAGTTAGGTGACGGCGATTTTGGGGGCAGCAGATTAGGGGTTAATAATATTTAACTAGTGTTTGCAATGTGGGAGTACGGCGGTTTAGGGGTTAATATGTTTATTATAGTGGTGGCGATGTCCGGAGTGGCAGATTAGGGGTTAATAATTTTATTTTAGTGTTTGCGATGCGGCAGGGCCTCGGTTTAGGGGTTACTAGGAAGTTTATGGGTGTTAGTGTACTTTGTAACACTTTAGTTATGAGTTTTATTGCTACAGCTTTGTAACGTAAAACCCATAACTACTGACTTTCAGGTGGCGGTACAGATCTTGTAGTTATAGGCTGCACCCCCTCACTTTTTGGCCAGACAGGCAAACTCGTAATACCGGCGCTATGGAAGTCCCATTGAAAAAGGACTTTTTGAAAGGTGCGGTAGTTACGTTGCGTGATGGCCAAAAAAAGTGTGCGGTACAGCTGTACCTACAAGACTCGTATAGCAGAGGTAGTGAAAAAGCAGCGTTATGAAGCTTTTCACTCATGACGTACAATACTCGTAATCTAGCTGTTTGTATATAATTTAAGAGGTTAATACTGTTTTCTATGCATCTGAAAGGTTGTGAATAATCACCTGTATGCAGTTGACAGGAGGCTAATTCTAATCTGTATGTGGTTCACAAACATTGCTCTTTATGTGTATGCCAGGGATACATTTACTGCTCCCCCTGTGTTTAGCAAGTAGGTCATAATTGAAGATTAGTTAAACTTGCACCCTCTGCAGACTTCTTTGGCATAGGAATTTGCATTATATATCTTTTACGCCATTCTGATTGGGATTGAGAGGAGCAGCACTTATCATGCAATCCAGAGAGGATAGATTCAGTAATATACTTAAATATAATAAATCTGATATCACCATTAATACTAGTGAGACGCATATGTCTATGAAAACTCTATTTCATAAATTAGAGGAAGAGATCACCAAAGAACACAGGCACTGGTGGGATTACACTACATTAGAAAAATATATAGAAAAATAATAGAAGATTTACACAAACAAAAGAAATTCATCACAAACCTTATAACACATATCAAAATCAATATCAAAACAAAAATCACTCTGACACAAAGATGGAACCAACCGTCATACTCACATACACATAAAAATCAGGGTAATCCATTTCATACAGACAACCAAAGTACCATAGAACAGACAACCAAAATAATTATAGAACATCAGTAAACTACAATTCAAGAACACCCAGAACATCTTTCAACCAAAATCACTTCACCACCAACAAACCAACATGCAATAGATACAATTCCTCACAAAATGATCATCATACAGCCCATCAATCTGCTTTACCAACACATCAATTAGGAACATACACTGATGACCATCATACACAGAATACCCCTCCAACAATACTATGATGAGGAAAGACCTTCTGCATCTACAGGTATTTACAGAAATGAACAACCTAATTTCTTTAATGTAAATGGTAAGAGTCCATGAACTAGTGACGTATGGGATATACATTCCTACCAGGAGGGGCAAAGTTTCCCAAACCTCAAAATGCCTATATATACACCTCCCACCATACACATACTTCAGTTTTACAAACTTTGCCTCCTATGGAGGTGGTGAAATAAGTTTGTGCTTGATTTTTATGATTTCTTCTATGATAAGTGCTTCTATGCATTCTGAAGCCCAATTCCTCTCAGAGTAAAGTGTTTGTCAGAGAGATGTGAAGAGAGTATTGCCTGTTGATTTTTTATGGTTTCACTCATGGGAAATCTTTTCAAGGTTCTCTGTTAATGGTCGTAGGGATTCATCTCCTACCTCCATTTTCAGGTTTGACAATATACTCTTATACCATTACCTCTGGTGATAGGTTTTTAGTACTGGTTTGGCTATCTGCTATATGTGGATGGGTGTCTTCGGTAAGTATGTATCATTATTTAAGACACTCTCAGCTATGTTTGGCGCTTTATGTATTAATATCAAGTTTTAAATATATGTAAAAGAAGAAAGAAACAGAAGCGCACCAGGGCACGATCTCAAGTGAAGATTTTATTACATTAAAACACACACGCAACTTATAATGTTGCACTTACAAGATTTAAAAATAATATGAGCCTGTATTACAAATTCTTTGTGTGCGCTGGAGCAGAGATGACAAAACCGTCTTCCTGACAGCCGTTCCTAGGTAAGTACAAGGCGTCGGGACTTGCCCTTAATACTACCGCGATGACTGTCCACACACAAGAAAAGACCAGGAGCAATATCCAAGAATCCTCGACGCGTTTCCCCCCAACTTCGGTCGGGCCTTTATCAAGAGGTAAAAGAGTACTATTCAGAATTGGCGCTTTTCAGCTTTTTAAATGTCCATATTTGTTAGGCACAACCCCCTTTTCCGGGGCCTGCTGCGGGTGTGTCATATCCTAACCCGTTTGATTGGTGGAAAGACCCGTAACAGAAAAAGAAAAAAAGAGAAAGCAGTGGTAAATGTTTCTTCTCGCAAGGATATTGTATTACAAAATATATACAATTTTATCAGTCTTTAGATAAAACATTAAAACCATAATTTAGTGAAAATTGTGTTTCCTAAAACTAGAAAGAAAAAGTATGGCGAAAAATAACTTCCATATATATCACATTGGACATAGTTAGACTGCAATAGCGGTATATTCAAAGACGAGGAACATAATAAAAATCTATTATAAATATTTATAAAAAACCGAATACAAAATAGTGCAATATAATAAAATTAATACAATTGTTAGATAAAATTATTTAAAGATATTAAAAACCACATACTGATTAAAATTTCATACAAATAAAATATAATTATAAAACATTAAAGTGGAATTGCCCTGAATTTAATAAGATCTCCATACAAGGCCATAAACCTAACACAACAGATTATTAAAATGATACAGGATAAAATTTATAAATAGTTCATTAATATTAATATTATATTATGTTATATCTATATAAAGATTACATATAAGCAGCTACATCTATGTCGATATTCAACCCTAATGGTTGTAATGTTTTTCAACTTGTAAATCCATTTAGTTTCCAACCTTCTAGATCTAGTAATCTATTGGGTTTATTTGGTGGAACCCAATCTATCACCTGTACTTTTAGAGATTTTGGATCTACTACCATGATGTTCAAGGGAATGTTTGGGTTTACACTATGGTGTCAGCAATTTTCTCTTTAATATTATAGATATGCTCATTAATTCTTCGTTTGATTTTTCCTTTTGGTGCGACCTACATAAAAGCAGGCCACACCCACAATGTATTAGATAAACTACATAGGTACAGTCACAATTTTTCCTACCTATAATGTTAAAGGTTTCTGTCAATTCTGAATTAGAAAAAGTGGGAGATTTATCTACGTGTGCACACATATTACAACCTTGCTTTACCGCATTTAATCGTTACCTTGCCAGGTAGTCAACCAATTCTCAGTGGTAGAGTGTTGACTCCTTTCTGTTGTTTAATCTCTCTTAGATTACTGGGCGCTAATATGTCTTAAGACTTTTTCCTTTCTTGTATGTGAACACTGGTTTCTCATTTATTCTTGTCTCTATACAGGGAATCACGTTAATAGGAGGGGCACAGTGTTTCTGTATTATTTTTTCTAATTTTTAGATCCCTCATTGTAGGTAGTAATGAAACGAATGGGTTTAGTGTTTGCTGAAAAGGGTTTTCATTAACTCATTGTGTACTTTAGTACCGATGGCTTGATCATTATATCTTTCTTCTTTATTAAAAATGAACTTCTTTCTTTTGCAAGAGCTTTATCTTTAGCTTGATTAATAACTTCCTCGCTTATAACCCTTTCTCTATAAATTTATTTGTCAAAAATTTCCGCTTCTGCTGTAAATCCTCCAAATATGTACAGTTTCTTCTCAAACGTAAAAACTGGCTATAAGGAACATTTTGGATCCAGCTTTTCTTATGTGCACTTTTGGCTTGAATGAAGCTGTTCCTATCTGTTGATTTCCTGAAATTTTTTAACTGCAATTTTGCTATCCCTTATCTTTATATAGAATTAGGGCTCCAAAAATTCAATTTGTGTGTTAGAATAAGCTTTAGTAAAATTTAAGTTATAATCATTATTGTTTATGTACTTTATAAAAACTGTCAATTAAAATCTCGTCCCCCCCTCCATAAAATTAAAAACATCATCTATGTATCTTCCCATATTTAATTATATTATTATGTAAAAGGATTATTATTCCCAAATAAATTCATGTTCAAAGGCATTAACATACAGGTAGCATATGAGGGGGGCGAAAGTTGTCCCCAATGCTGTTCCCCTGTAATTGGAGATAGAATTTATGTTCAAAGGTAAAATAATTATGCTGCAGAATAAACTTCATACACTCTACACCCTTGTTATGGGGAATGCATGTGTAAAGTGACGACACATCAACAACTTATCCACCACATATCCTCTTCCCATTTTAGGCTTCGTATTCCTTAATTACAGCTGAATTACGAAGGCCTAAAATGGGAAGAGGATATGTGGTGGATAAGTTGTGATGTGTCGTCACTTTACACATGCATTCCCCATAACAAGGGTTTAAGGAAAGTTAAGGAAGAATTAGATAACTGGCAAATTCCCATCACATCAATATTAATTTTTGTTGGTTTTAGAGTGTATGAAGTTTATTTCTGCAACATAATTATTTTACCTTTGAACATAAATTCTATCTCCAATTACAGGGAACAGCTAATGGGGGACAAACTTTTGCCCCCTCCATATGCTAACCTAGTATGTTAATGCCTTTGAACATGAATTTATTTGGAATAATAATCCTTTTACTAATAATATAATTAAATATGGGAGATAAATAGATGATGTTTTAATTTTTGGAGGGGGGGACGAGATTTTAATTGACAGTTTTATAAAGTACATAAACAATAATGATAATAACTTAAATTTTACTAAAGCTTATTCTAACACACAAATTGAATTTTTGACCTAATTCTATATAAAGATAAGGATATGCAAAATTGCAGTTAAAAATTTCAGGAAATCAACAGATAGGAACAGCTTCATTCAAGCCAAAAAGTGCACATAAGAAAAGCTTGGATCCAAAAGTTCCTTATACGCCAGTTTTTACGTTTGAGAAGAAACTGTACATATTTGGAGAATTTTACAGCAGAAGCGGAAATTTTGACAAATAACTTTATAGAGAAAGGGTGTATAGCGAGAAGTTATTAATCAAGCTAAAGATTAAAGCTCTTGCAAAGAAAGAAGTTCATTTTTATAAAGAAGAAAGATATAATGATCAAGCCATCGGTACTAAAGTACACAATGAGTTAATGACTAACCCTTTCAGCAAACACTAAACCATTCGTTTCATTACTACCTACAATGAGGATCTAAAAAATTAGAAAAAATAATACAGAAACACTGGCCCCTCCTAGTAACTGATCCCTGTTTAAGAACAAGAATAAATGAGAAACCAGTGTTCACATACAAGAAAGGAAAAAGTCTTAGAACATATTAGCGCCCAGTAAGCTAAGAGAGATTAAACAACAGAAAGGACGTCAACATCTCTACCACTGAGAATTGGTTGACTACCTGGCAAGGTACATTTAAATGCGGTAAAGCAAGGTGTAATATGTGTTGCACACGTAGATAAATCTCCTCACTTTTTCTAATTCAGAATTGACAGAAACCTTTAACATTATAGGTAGGAAGAATTGTGACTGTACCTATGTAGTTTATCTAATACATTGTGGGTGTGGCCTGCTTTATGTAGGTCGCACCAAAAGGAAAATCAAACAAAGAATTAATGAGATATCTATAATATTAACCCCCTTAACGACCGAGGACGTGCAGCGGTAACGTCCTCAAAAAAAAGGCAGTTAATGCCTGAGAACGTACCCTGCACGTCCTCGGTGTGGGAAAGCAGCTGGAAGCGATCCTGCTCGCTTCCAGCTGCTTTCCGGTTATTGCAGTTGATGCCTCGATATGGAGGCATCCTGCAATAACCTTTGGTAGCCATCCGGTGCAGAGAGAGCCACTCTGTGGCCCTCTCTGCACCGGAGATCGGTGGCTCCCTGCTTTGTTGGGTGGGAGCCGGACCCGCGGAGGCGGGTGGCCGGCCATCGATGGCCCTGGTTATGTGCAGGGGGGGCGGGATCGTGGGGGCGGGGACCGAGCCGGTGGGGCCGCCGCCCGCAGCCTGGAGGGACACGCGCGCGCGTGCACGGGAGGGCGGGGCGGGCGCGTGCACGGGGAGGGAGCGGGTGGGAACCGCTACACTACAGAAAATGAATTTATATAAAAAATGTACACATTTCTAAATAATAATAGTACATTTAAAAAAAAAAAGATCAGCAAGGTGGTGGGGGATTGTCTGTGTGGGGGGGGGGAAGCTACACTACAGAAAAAAGCCCAAAAAAATAAAAAAAAGCACTTTTTTTTGCAAACTGGGTACTGGCAGACAGCTGCCAGTACCCAAGATGGCCCCCAATGAGGCAGAGGGGAGGGTTAGAGAGCGGTTTTGGGGGGATCAGGGAGTTTGGGGGCTAAGGGGGGGATCCTACACCCTAGCATATGTAAATATGCTAAAAAAAAATTATTTTTTTTAAAAAACCCTTTTATTTTAGTACTGGCAGACTTTCTGCCAGTACTTAAGATGGTGGGGACAATTGTGGGGTGGGGGAGGGAAGGGAGCTGTTTGGGAGGGATCAGGGGGTGGGATGTGTCAGGTGGGAGGCTGATCTCTACACTAAAGCTAAAATTAACCCTGCAAGCTCCCTACAAACTCCCTAATTAACCCCTTCACTGCTAGCCATAATACACGTGTGAGGCGCAGCAGGATTTAGCGGCCTTCTAATTACCAGAAAGCAACGCCAAAGTCATATATGTCTGCTATTTCTGAACAAAGGGGATCCCAGACAAGTATTTACAACCATTTGTGCCATAATTGCACAAGCTGTTTGTAAATTATTTCAATGAGAAACCTAAAATTGTGAAAAATTTAACTTTTTTTTCAATTTGATCGCATTTGGCGGTGAAATGGTGGCATGAAATATACCAAAATGTGCCTAGATCAATACTTGGGGTTGTCTACTATACTACACTAAAGCTAAAATTAACCCTACAAGCTCCCTAAAAGCTCCCTAATTAACCCCTTAACTGCTGGGCATAATACACTTGTGGTGCGCAGTGGCATTTAGCGGCCTTCTAATTACCAAAAAGCAACGCCAAAGCCATATAAGTCTGCTATTTCTGAACAAAGGGGATCCCAGAGGAAGAATTTACAACCATTTATGCCATAAATGCACAAGTGTTTTTAAATAATTTCAGTGAGAAACAAAGAAGTTTGTGAAAAAATTTGTGAAAAAAAAGTGAACGATTTTTTTGTATTTGATCGCATTTGGCGGTGAAATGGTGGTATGAAATATACCAAAATTGTCCTAGATCAATACTTTGGGATGTCTACTAAAAAAAAATATATACATGTCAAGGGATATTCAGGGATTCCTGAAAGATATTAGTGTTCTAATGTAACTAGCGCTAATTTTGGAAAAAAGTGGTTTGGAAATAGCAAAGTGCTACTTGTATTTATGGCCCTATAACTTGCACAAAAAGCAAAGAACATGTAAACATTGGGTATTTCTAAACTCAGGACAAAATTTTGAAACTATTTAGCATGGGTGTTTTTTGGTGGTTGTAGATATGTAACAGATTTTGGGGGTCAAAGTTAGAAAAAGTGTGTTTTTTTCAATTTTTCCTCATATTTTATATTTTTTTTTATAGTAAATTATAAGATATGATGAAAATAATGGTATCTTTAGAAAGTCCATTTAGTGGCGAGAAAAACGGTATATAATATGTGTGGGTACAGTAAATGAGTAAGAGGAAAATTACAGCTAAACACAAACACCTCAAAAAGGTAAAAATAGCCTTGGTCCCAAACGGACAGAAAATGGAAAAGTGCTGTGGTCATTAAGGGGTTAAAGAGAAATTGCTGACACATAGTGTACCCAAACATTTCCTTGAACATCATGGTAGTAATCCAAAATCTCTAAAAGTACAGGTGATAGATTGGGTTCCACCAAATAAACCCAATAGATTACTAGATCTAAGAAGGTTGGAAACTAAATGGATTTACAAGTTGAAAACATTACAACCATTAGGGTTGAATATCGACATAGATGTAGCTGCATATATGTAATCGTTATATATAGATATAACATAATATAATATTAATATTAATGAACTATTTATAAATTTTATCCTGTATCATTTTAATAATCTGTTGTTAGGTTTATGGCCTTGTATGGAGATCTTATTAAATTCAGGGCATTCCACTTTAATGTTTTATAATTATATTTATTTGTATGAAATTTTAATCAGTATGTGGTTTTTAATATCTTTAAATAATTTATCTAACAATTGTATTAATTTTATTATATTGCACTATTTTGTATTCGGTTTTTATAAATATTTATAATAGATTTTTATTATGTTCCTCGTCTTTGAATATACCGCTATTGCAGTCTAACTATGTCAATGTGAGATATATGGAAGTTATTTTTCGCATACTTTTCTTTCTAGTTTTAGGAAACACAATTTCACTAAATTATGGTTTTAATGTTTTATCTAAAGACTGATAAAATTATATATATTTTTGTAATACAATATCCTTGCAGAAGAAACATTTACCACTGCTTTCTCTTTTTTTCTTTTAATGTTACGGACTTTCCACCAATCAAACGGGTAGGATATGACACACCCGCAGCAGGCCCCGGAAAAGGGGTGTGCCTAACAAATATGGACATTTAAAAAGCTGAAAAGCGCCAATTCTGAATAGTACTCTTTTACCTCTTGATAAAGCCCGACCGAAGTTCGGGGGAAACGCGTCGAGGATTCTAGGACATTGCTCCTGGTCTTTTCTTGTGTGTGGACAGTCATCGCGGTAGTACGTAAGGGCAGTCCGGACGCCTTGTACTTACCTAGAACGGCTGACAGGAACGGTTTGTCATCTCTGCTCCAAAGAATTTGTATACAGGCTCATATTATTTTTAAATCTTGTAAGTGCAACATTATAAGTTGCGTGTGTGTTTTAATGTAATAAAATCTTCACTTGAATCATGCCCTGGTGCGCTTCTGTTTCTTTCTTCTTTTTCATGGTAACACAACGAGTCAAATAAGGATTCTTTTGACTAATCCGAAGCTGCACTGGGAGGAACCAGCCCCACAAACGGGGATAAGCATATTCCAGCTGACATCAGTGAACTAATCACTCAAGATTCATTTTGGACACTTCCAAAAGGTAGTGTTGTGAATCTTAAAGGATACTTTGGAAACCCTTCACCTTAATGGACTATTACCTTTTTATTGTTAAACAGTGAAGTGTGGTTTTTATTTATTCATATTCATTCATTTTATTCATATTCATTCATTTTATTCTGTATTATTTATCAGGAGTATTATTAGTACCGTGCAACAACTGATCAGTACACATATGTTTTCACTGGTTTTATTATGTGTTATAGTTTTTTTTAATTGAAATTTTATTAGACCTGTGGGTTTTTCTTCATATCACTGTTTAGTGGAAAGTTTATCAGAACCTAAATATTTAAAAATATTTATTTACTATTTGAGGCATTGACAGCCAAGCGCAATATCATCTTTTTCTGTAGTCTCTTTTAAAAATATGTATTTACTTATATTTGCCATGAGTCAGGTCTATATGTATTTCCTTTTGCAATCTAGCAGTTTCAGTATGAGAATCATGTTTGAAGTTATTTTTTAAATATTTTCGTACCTGGGTTTTAGTTTTTTCCAATTTGACTTGTTTTTCCTTAAATTTCACGGGCAAATCTAGGCTTGCAAGGGCAAAATGCTGTTATTTATTGCGTAATTTTTGGTGCAAATTTTTTTGCCGCAAATTTGCGTCTATAGTGTCGCAAGTTTCATAATTTCCTGCATCTTTATTGACGTTAGGTTGTTTGGCGCAAAGTCGCGCTTGATATGACGCGAGTTGCGATATTTACGGATGTTGATTGGCGTCAAAAATTTTTCACTTTGCGTTGTGTGTCAAACTTGGCGCCAATTTTTTTTGGTTATATTACCCTACTTTCTTTATGCTCCCTGCTCTCTTTATATTTTAGAGGGATATGCTGTTTGCTTTTTTACTTATTTAGCATATGCATTTTTTTCCCATTCCTGAAACTGCTATATGAGGAAATTGGTTATTTTGTTTAAATGTTATTTTTTCTTTTATATTTTGCAAGATGTCTCAGTCTGATCCTGTCTCAGAAGCTACTGTAGGAACCATGCTGCCTGAACACAATTCTACCAAAGCTGTGTCTGTTGTAAGCAAGCTGAGATTATATCTCCGGCTATATTATGTAACAGTTGTCATGATAAGCTTTTGCATGCCGATAATATTTCTATTAGTACTATTACAGCACCTGTTGTTCCCTTAACATCTAATGTACATTATATCCCTGTTGATATTAAAAATTATATTGCTGATGCAATACTGATGAAATTTGTGATGACCGACAACATACTAAAATATCCTCCTCTGAAGAGGATCTCTCTGGTTCAGAAGATCCTACTTCAGACATTTAAATTGATAAATCTTCTTATCTTTTTAAGATTGAATATATTCGGTCTTTGTTGAAAGACTTATTGGTTACTTTGGGTATTGAGGAGTCTGATCCTCTTGATAACAAAACCAATAAACGTTTAAATTCTGTTTTTAAACCTCCTGTGATTACTCCTGAGGTTTTCCTGTTCCATATGCGGTTTTTTGATGTGATTGCTAAGGAATGGTCTAAGCCTGGTGCTTCTTTTAATCCTTCTTCTAGGTTTAAGAAGTTATATCCTTTACCAGTGGCTAATTTGCGCCTAGATTTAGAGTTCTGCGTTAGCCGTCAAAACCAGCGTTAGTAGCCCCTAAGGCTGGTTTTGGGCTACCGCTGGTATTTAGAGTCAGTCAGGAAAGGGTCTAACGCTCACTTTTCCATACCGCAGATCCCCCTACGCCATTTGCGTATCCTATCTTTTCAATGGGATCTTTCTAACGCCGTTATTTAGAGTCTTGGCTGAAGTGAGCGTTAGAAATCTAACGACAAAACTCCAGCCGCAGAGAAAAGCCAGGAGTTAAGAGCTTTCTGGGCTAACCGGTTCATAAAGCTCTTAACTACTGTGCTCTAAAGTACACTAACACCCATAAACTACCTATGTACCCCTAAACCGAGGCCCCCCACATCGCCGCCACTCTATAATTTTTTAAACCCCTAATCTGCCGACCGCACACCGCCGCAACCTACATTATCCCTATGTACCCCTAATCTGCTGCCCTAACACCGCCGACCCCTATATTATATTTATTAACCCCTAATCTGCCGCCCCCAACGTCGCCGCCCACTACCTAATCTGCCGACCGGACCTCACCGCTACTATAATAAAGTTATTAACCCCTAATCCGCCTCACTCCCGCCTCAAAACCCTATAATAAATAGTATTAACCCCTAATCCCTAACATCACCGACACCTAACTTCAAGTATTAACCCCTAATCTGCCGACCGGACCTCGCCGCTACTCTAATAAATGTATTAACCCCTAAAGCTAAGTCTAACCCTAACACCCCCTAAGTTAAATATAATTTTTATCTAACGAAATAAATTATTTCTTATTAAATAAATTATTCCTATTTAAAGCTAAATACTTACCTGTAAAATAAACCCTAATATAGCTACAATATAAATTATAATTATATTGTAGCTATTTTAGGATTAATATTTATTTTACAGGCAACTTTGTATTTATTTTAACCAGGTACAATAGCTATTAAATAGTTAATAACTATTTAATAGCTACCTAGTTAAAATAATTACAAAATTACCTGTAAAATAAATCCTAACCTAAGTTACAATTAAACCTAACACTACACTATCAATAAATTAATTAAATAAAATACCTACAATTATCTACAATTAAACCTAACACTACACTATCAATAAATTAATTACATACAAATACCTACAAATAAATACAATTAAATAAACTAACTAAAGTACAAAAAATAAAAAAGAACTAAGTTACAAAAAATAAAAAAATAATTTACAAACATTATAAAAATATTACAACAATTTTAAGCTAATTACACCTACTCTAAGCCCCCTAATAAAATAACAAAGCCCCCCAAAATAAAAAAATGCCCTACCCTATTCTAAAATAAAAATTGAAAAGCTCTTTTACCTTACCAGCCCTTAAAAGGGCCTTTTGTGGGGCATGCCCCAAAGAATTCTGCTCTTTTGCCTGTAAAAAAAAACATACAATACCCCCCAACATTACAACCCACCACCCACATACCCCTAATCTAACCCAAACCCCCCTTAAATAAACCTAACACTAAGCCCCTGAAGATCTCCTACCTTGTCTTCACCACGCCGGGTATCACCGATCGGTCCAGAAGAGGCTCCGAAGTCTTCATCCAAGCCCAAGGGGGGCTGAAGAGGTCCATCATCGGCTGAAGTCTTGATCCAAGGGCTGAAGAGGTCCATCATCGGCTGAAGTCTTGATCCAAGCGGGGCTGAAGAGGTCCATCATCCGGCTGAAGTCTTGATCCAAGCGGGGCTGAAGAGTCCATCATCGGCTGAAGTCTTCTATCAAGCGGCATCTTCAATCTTCTTTTTTCCGGATCCATCTTCATCCCCCGACGCGGAACATCCATCCTGGCCGACGACTTCCCGACGAATGACGGTTCCTTTAATGACGTCATCCAAGATGGCGTCCCTCGAATTCCGATTGGCTGATAGGATTCTATCAGCCAATCGGAATTAAGGTAGGAAAATTCTGATTGGCTGATGGAATCAGCCAATCAGATTCAAGTTCAATCCGATTGGCTGATCCAATCAGCCAATCAGATTGAGCTGCATTCTATTGGCTGTTCCGATCAGCCAATCGGATTGAACTTGAATCTGATTGGCTGATTCCATCAGCCAATCAGAATTTTCCTACCTTAATTCCGATTGGCTGATAGAATCCTATCAGCCAATCGGAATTCGAGGGACGCCATCTTGGATGACGTCACTTAAAGGAACCGTCATTCATCGGGAAGTCGTCGGCCAGGATGGATGTTCCGCGTCGGCGGGATGAAGATGGATCCGGAAGAAAGAAGATTGAAGATGCCGCTTGATAGAAGACTTCAGCCGGATGATGGACCTCTTCAGCCCCGCTTGGATCAAGACTTCAGCCGGATGATGGACCTCTTCAGCCCCCGCTTGGATCAAGACTTCAGCTGGATGATGGACCTCTTCAGCCCCGCTTGGGCTTGGATGAAGTCTTCGGAGCCTCTTCTGGATGGATCGGTGATACCCGGCGTGGTGAAGACAAGGTAGGGAGATCTTCAGGGGCTTAGTGTTAGGTTTATTTAAGGGGGGTTTGGGTTAGATTAGGGGTATGTGGGTGGTGGGTTGTAATGTTGGGGGGGTATTGTATGTTTTTTTTTACAGGCAAAAGAGCAGAATTCTTTGGGGCATGCCCCGCAAAAGGCCCTTTTAAGGGCTGGTAAGGTAAAAGAGCTTTTCAATTTTTATTTTAGAATAGGGTAGGGCATTTTTTTATTTTGGGGGCTTTGTTATTTTATTAGGGGGCTTAGAGTAGGTGTAATTAGCTTAAAATTGTTGTAATATTTTTATAATGTTTGTAAATTATTTTTTATTTTTTGTAACTTAGTTCTTTTTTTATTTTTTTGTACTTTAGTTAGTTTATTTAATTGTATTTATTTGTAGGTATTTGTATGTAATTAATTATTGATAGTGTAGTGTTAGGTTTAATTGTAACTTAGGTTAGGATTTATTTTACAGGTAATTTTGTAATTATTTTAACTAGGTAGCTATTAAATAGTTAATAACTATTTAATAGCTAGTGTACCTGGTTAAAATAAATACAAAGTTGCCTGTAAAATAAATATTAATCCTAAAATAGCTACAATATAATTATTATTTATATTGTAGCTATATTAGGGTTTATTTTACAGGTAAGTATTTAGCTTTAAATAGGAATAATTTATTTAATAAGAAATAATTTATTTCGTTAGATAAAAATTATATTAAACTTAGGGGGTGTTAGTGTTAGGGTTAAACTTAGCTTTAGGGGTTAATACATTATAGTAGCGGTGAGGTCCGGTCGGCAGATTAGGGGTTAATAAGTATAGGTAGGTGGCGGCGACATTGGGGCGGCAGATTAGGGGTTAAAAAATATAATATAGGGGTCGGCGGTGTTAGGGGCAGCAGATTAGGGGTACATAGGGATAACGTAGGTTGCGGCGGTGTACGGAACGGCAGATTAGGGGTTAAAAATAATATGCAGGGGTCAGCGATAGCGGGGTAGCAGATTAGGGGTTAATAAGTGTAAGGTTAGGGGTGTTTAGACTCGGGGTACATGTTAGGGTGTTAGGTGCAGACATAGGAAGTGTTTTCCCATAGGAAACAATGGGGCTGCGTTAGGAGCTGAACGCTGCTTTTTTGCAGGTGTTAGGTTTTTTTTCAGCTCAAACGGCCCCATTGTTTCCTATGGGGGAATCGTGCACGAGCATGTTTTTGAAGCTGGCCGTGTCCGTAAGCACCGCTGGTATTTAGAGTTGCAGTGGTGGTAAATATGCCTGTACGCTCCCTTTTTGGAGCCTAACACAGCCCTTCTGTGAACTCTAAATACCAGTGGTATTTAAAAGGTGCGGGAAAAAAAGCATGTGTAGCTAACGCACCCCTTTGGCCGCAGAACTCTAAATCTAGGCGTTGGAGTTTTGGGAAAAAGTCCATAAGGTTGATGGGGCTATTTCTACTCTTGCAACATGTACTACTATTCCTATGGAAGATAGTAATTCTTTTAAGGATCCTTTAGATTGAATCTTATCTAAGCAAAGCTTATTTACATTCTGGTTGTATTCTCAGGCCTGCCATTTCTATGGCTGATGTTGCGGCTGCATCAACTTTTTGGTTGGATAGCTTAGCACATCAGGAAACAGATTCTTATTTGTCTACCATTATTTGTTTGCTTCAACATGCTAATCATTTTATCTGTGATGCTATTTTTGATATCATCAAGATTGATGCTAAATCTATGTCTTTAGCTATTCTAGCTAGAAGAGCTTTATGGCTTAAATCATTGAATGCTGACATGGTATCTAAATCTAGATTACTATTTATATCTTTCCAAAGTAATAATTTATTTGGTTCTTAGTTGGATTATATTATTTCCACTATCACTGGGGGGAAGGGAGTTTTTTGCCCCAAGATAAAAAGTCTAAACGTAAGTCTAAAGCTTCTAATCGGTTTTGTTCCTTTCATCAGAATAGAGAACAGAAAACCACTCCTTCCCCTAAGGACTCTGGTTCCAATTGGAAACCATCTTCAAGTTGGAATAAATTCAAGCCTTATAAGAAGCCAAAGCCAGCCCCCAAGACTGCATGAAGGTGCGGCCCTCAATCTATTTCAACTGGTGGGGGGCAGATTGAAATTATTTCAAAACATTTGGACAGATTCTGTTCAAAACCAGTGGATTCAGAGCATTGTCTCTCAAGGGTATCAAATAGGTTTCAGAATAAGACCTCCTGTGAGAAGAGTCTTTCTCTCTCATGTTCCAAAAAATCCTGTGAAAGCTCAAGCTTTTCTGAAGTGTGCTTTCAGGGGTGATTATACCAGTTCCGCTTCAGGAACAGGGTCTGGGTTTTTATTCAAATCTATTCATTGTCCCAAAGAAAGAAAATTCATTCAGACCAGTTCTGAATCTGAAGTTTTTTAATCATTTTGTAAGGGTCCCAACTTTCAAGATGGTGACTATAAGGACTATTCTGCCTTTTGTTCAGCAAGGTCATTACATGTCCGCAACAGACTTACAGGACGCTTATCTTCACATTTCGATTCATCCAGATCATTATCGGTTCCTGAGATTCTCTTTTCTAGACAAGCATTACCAATTTGTTGCTCTTCCATTTGGCCTAGTGACAGCTCCAAGAATCTTTTTTCAAAGGTTCTCTGGTGCCCTTCTATCTGTAATCAGAGAGCAGGGTATTGCGGTGTTTCCTTATTTGGACGATATCTTGGTACTGGCTCAATCTTTTCATTTAGCAGAATCTCACACAAATCAACTAGTGTTGTTTCTTCAAAGACATGGTTGGAGGATATGTTTACCAAAGAGTTTCTTGATTCCTCAGACAAGTGTCACCTTTTTAGGTTTTCAGATAGATTTAGTGTCCATTACTCTGTCTTTAACAGACAAGAGACGAATGAAGTTGGTTTCAGCCTGTCAAAACCTTCAGTCTCAATCATTCCCTTCAGTGGCTATGTGCATGGAAGTTTTAGGTCTCATGACTGCAGCATTGGACGCGATCCCCTTTGCTCATTTTCATATGAGACCTCTGCAGCTTTGCATGCTAAATCAATGGTGCAGGGATTATACTCAGATATCACAATTGATATTCTTAAATCCCAGCATTATTATTATTATTCTTTATTTATAAAGCGCCAACAGATTCCGCCACGCTGCCCATGGGTACAAGGATAACAGTACAATGGAGAAACAATACAATAAAAGACAAAATTTTACAGACAAAATACAGGGGAATTGAGGGCCCTATTCCTGTGGGAACTTACAATCTAGATGAGTAGGAGGATGGGAAACAAGAGGTGGGGACTGCAAAGGTGAGAATGATATTAGTGAGGAGATAGAGGGCAACTGTTAGTTAAGTGAAGTTAGTTTGTTAATAAGTCGGGTGATAAGCTTCCCTGACAGAAAGGTCTTTAGGGAACGTTTAAAGGAGGAGAGGTTAGGGGCAAGTCTGACAGCACGAGGAAGTGCATTCCAGAGGGTTGGTGCCACACAAAAGAAGTCCTGTAGTCTAGCATGAGAGGAGGTGATGGTAGAGGACGCGAGAAGCAGGTCATTGTTGGATCTCAGGGGGTGGGCAGGAGTATATTTGTTGATAAGTGAGGACAGGTAGAGTGGGGCAGCATTGGTGAGGGCTTTGTAGGTCAGGGTGAGAATTTTGAATTTAACTCTGTTGTGAATGGGGAGTCAGTGAAGGGACTCACAGAGAGGTGCAGCAGAAACAGAGCGTCGAGAGAGATGGATTAGCTCGGCAGATGCATTTAGGATGGATTGGAGGGGAGAGAGGTGGGAGAGAGGGAGGCCAGTTAGTAAGTTGTTACAGTAGTCAAGTCAGGAAATTACCAGGGAGTGGATTAGCTGTTTAGTAATTTCAGCACTTTGAAACGGACACATTTTGGAGATATTGCGTAGGTGGTTGTGGCAGGATGAAGAGAGCAATTGGATGTGGGGAATGAAGGACAGATTTGAGTCAAGCGTGACTCTGAGGCAGAGTACTTGGGGTGATGGGGAGATAGTGGTGCCTGCCAACAGTGATAGAAAAATTAGAAACTGGAGTAGAGTTAGAGGGGGGAATTAGAAGTAGTTCGGTCTTGGACATGTTTATTCTTAGGTGGTGAGAGGCCATCTAGGAAATGCCAGATAAGCAGTCGCTGATATGAGAATTGACAGAAGAAGAGAGTGTAGGGGTGGAAAGGTAGATCTGGGTATCATCAGCATAGAGATGATAGCTGAAGCCATAGCTGTTGATAAGTTTACCCAGTGAAGAAGTGTAAATAGAGAAGAGTAGAGGACCCAGGACAGAGCCTTGAGCTACTCCAACAGACAGAGGCAAAAGAGAGGAGGAGTCACCAGCAAAAGAGACGGAGAAGGATCTGTTAGAAAGATAGGAGTGGATCCAGGAGAGGGCAGTGTCACAGACCCCAAGAGAGCTGGGAGTCCATAGGAGAAGAGGATGGTCAACAGTGTCAAAGGCAGCAGAGAAGTCAAGAAAGATGAGTATAGAGTAGTAGCCTTTGTTTTTGGCAGAAAGGAGATTGTTAGTAACCTTGGTGAGGGCAGTCTCAGTTGAGTGTTGGGGACGGAAGCCAGATTGCAGGGGGGTCGAGCAATGAGTTGGAGGACAGGAATTGGGTTAGGCGATCGAAAACTAGTTTTTCAAGGAATTTTGAGGCTAGCGGGAGCAGTGATATGGGGCGGTAGTTTGCAGGCAATTAGGGTCAAGGGAGTGTTTTTTTGAGAATGGGGGTGGCCTTTGCATGTTTGAAGGAGACAGGGAATGAGCCAGTAGAAAGGGATAGGTTGAATATGTGAGTAAGAGCTGGAGTGAGGGTGGGAGACAGAGGGGGAATTAGATGTGAATGAATAGGGTCAAGTGGGCAGGTAGTGAGGTGTGAGGAAGACAAAGGGAAGCTACTTCACTCTCAGTGGTTGGGAGGAGGGTGCAGAGAGTGGCAGAGGGGGTGACTGGGATCGAAGTTGGGAGATTGCAGGTTTGTGTTGGGATGTTTCCTCGGATGGCAAGTGTTTTATTGAAAAAATAGTCAGCAAGGTCTTGAGCATTGAATTCAGAGGATGGGGGTGGTGCAGGTGGGTAGAGGAGAGGGTTTAAAATGGAGAAGAGTCTTTTAGGGTTTGAAGAGTGAGTGTATATAAGAGAAGAGAAGTATGCTTAGCTAAGCAAAGGGCAGAGGTGTAAGAGTAAAGAATGAACTTATAGTGCAGGAAATCATGTTCAGAGCGGGATATCCTCCAGGCACGTTCAGCAGTGTGTGAGCATTTTTGTAGGTGGCGTGTTTGTTGGGAGTGCCAGGGCTGGAGCTGACGACATGGGGCTTTGCGAAGTTGGGGCGGAGCGAGAGTGTCAAGTGCAGCGGAGAGAGCATTCTACTCTCTCTGACTTGGTGGTTAGACCATCATCGTATTATTCAAGGGGCCTCTTTTGTTCATCCTCCCTGGACTGTGGTCTCAACAGATGCAAGTCTTTCAGGTTGGGGAGCTGTCTGGGGGTCTCTGATAGCACAAGGGGTTTGGAATCCGCTAGAGGCGAGGTTACCAATCAATATCTTAGAACTCTGTGGTATTTTCAGGGCTCTTCAGGCTTGGACTCTATTAAAAAGAGAACTTTTCATTCGCTTTCAGACAGACAATATCACAACTGTGGCATATGTCAATAATCAGGGAGGGACTTGCAGTCCTTTAGCAATGAAAGAAGTATCACGGGTACTTTCTTGGGCGGAAACCAACTCTTGTCTAATTTCTGCGATTCATATCCCAGGTGTAGACAATTGGGAAGCGGATTATCTTAGCCGTCAGACTTTGCATCCAGGGGAGTGGTTTCTCCATTAGATGTGTTTTTTCAGATTGTACAAATGTGGGGTCTGCCAGAAATAGATCTGATGGCTTCCCGTCTAAGCAGGAAACTTCCCAGATACCTTTCCAGGTCCAGGGATCCTCAGGCGGAGATGGTGGATGCATTAGCAGTTCCTTGGTCTTACCAACTTTCTTATATTTTTCCGCCTCTAGTTCTTCCAAAGGTGATCTCCAGGATCATAATGAAACAATCTCATGTGTTTTTGATAGCATCACCATGGCCTCACAGGTTTTGGTATGCGGATCTTGTCCGGATGTCCAGTTTCCAACCTTGGTCGCTTCCTTTACAGCCAGACCTTCTGTCTCAAGGGCCATTTTTCCATCAGGATCTCAAATCTCTAAATTTGAAAGTATGGAAATTGAACGTTTTGTGCTTAGTCATAAAGGTTTCTCTGACTCAGTGATCAATACTATGTTGCAGGCTCGTAAGCCTGTTTCAAGGAAGATTTATTATCGGGTTTGGAAAACCTATATTTCATGGTGTTCTTCTCATAAATTCTCTTGGTATTCTTTTAGAATTCCTACACCTAGATTTAGAGTTCTGCGTTAGCCGTCAAAATCAGCGTTAAGGGGTCCTAACGCTGCTTTTTACCGCCCGCTGGTATTTAGAATCAGGCACGAAAGGGTCTACCGCTCACTTCCCTACCGCGATTCCAGGCTACCGCAGATCCCCTTACGCCAATTGTGTATCCTATCTTTTCAATGGGATCTGCCTAACGCCGGTATTTGGAGTCTTGGGAGAAGTGAGCGGTAGACCCTCTACCGACAAGACTCCTACCGACAAAAAAATCAGTAGTTAAGAGCTTTATGGGCTAACGCGTGAATATAAAGCTCTTAACTACTGTGCTCTAAAGTACACTAACACCCATAAACTACCTATGGAACCCTAAACCGAGGCCCCCCCCACATCGCCGCCACTCTAATAAAATTTTTTAACCCCTAATCTGCCGACCGGACACCGCCGCCACCTACATTATACCTATGAACCCCTAATCTGCTGCCCCTAACATCGCCGACCCCTATATTATATTTATTAACCCCTAATCTGCCCCCCCCCAACATCGCCACTACCTAACTACACTTATTAAACCCGAATCTGTCGACCGGACCGCGCCGCCACTATAATAAATGTATTAACCCCTAAACCACCGCACTCCCGCCTTGCAAACACTATAATAAATTTGATTAACCCCTAATCTGCCCTCCCTAACATCGCCGCCACCTACCTACAATTATTAACCCCTAATCTCTCACCCGCACCGTCGCCGCTACTATAATAAAGTTATTAACCCCTAAACCTAACTCTAACCCTAACCCTAACATCCCACTAACATAAATATAATTTAAATTAAACAAAATAATATTCCTATTAATAACTAAATTAATCCTATTTAAAACTAAATACTTACCTATAAAATAAACCCTAATATAGCTACAATGTAATTATTAGTTATATTGTAGCTATATTTTAGGATTTATATTTTACAGGCAACTTATGTATTATATTAATATTTAATAGCTACCTAGTTAAAATAAATACAAAATTACCTGTAAAATAAATCCTAACCTAAGTTACAAATACACCTAACACTACACTATCATTAAATTATTTAAATAAATTACCTACAATTACCGAAAATAAAATACAATAAAATAAACTTTTCTATAATACAAAAAAAACACTAAATTACAAAAAATAAAAAAGATTTACAAGCAGTTTAAACTAATTACACCTAATCTAAGCCCCCTAATAAAATAAAAAAGCCCCCCAAAATAAAAATTTCCCTACCCTATTCTAAAATACAAAAGTAATCAGCTCTTTTACCAGCACTTAAAAGGGCCTTTTGCGGGGCATTGCCCCAAAGTAATCAGCTCTTTTACCTGAAAATAAAAATACAATACCCCCCCAACATTACAACCCACCACCCACATACCCCTACTCTAACCCACCCAAACCCCCCTTAAATAAACCTATCGCTAATCCCCTGAAGATCATCCTACCGAATTCTTCAGCGTTCCCTTAAAGGAACCTTCATTCGTCGTTAGTCCTTCGGTTGAAGAGGATAGCTCTGTGTCGGCTCCTTTGAAGATGGCTCCGCTCCGGATGGATGAAGATTGAAGACGCCGCCTGGATGAACGCTTCTACCGGATGGAGGACCTCTTCTTGCCCCGCTTGGATGAAGACTTCTACCGGATGAAGGACCTCCTCTGCACACCTTGGATGAAGAATTTGGCTCGGCTGGGTGAAGACGACTCAAGGTAGGATGATCTTCAGGGGGTTAGCGATAGGTTTATTTAAGGGGGTTTGGATGGGTTAGAGTAGGGGTATGTGGGTGGTGGGTTGTAATGTTGGGGGGGTATTGTATTTTTATTTTGTAGCTATATTAGAGTTTATTTTATAGGTAAGTATTTAGTTTTAAATAGGATTAATTTAGTTATTAATAGGAATATTATTTTGTTTAATTTAAATTATATTTATGTTAGGGGTGTTAGGGTTAGAGTTAGGTTTAGGGGTTAATAAAGTTATTATAGTAGCGGCGACGTTGCGGGCTGGAGATTAGGGGTTAATAATTGTGGGTAGGTGGCGGCGATGTTCGGGAGGGCATATTAGGGGTTAATAAAATTTATTATAGTGTTTGCGAGGCTGGAGTGCGCGGTTTAGGGGTTAATACATTTAATATAGTGGCGGTGAGGTCCGGTCGGCAGATTAGGGGTTAATAAGTGTAGGTAAGGTAGCGGCGATGTTGGGGGGGCAGATTAGGGGTTAATAAATATAATATAGGGGTCGGCGGTGTTAGGGGCAGCTGATTAGGGGTTCATAGGGATAATGTAGGTTGCGGCGGTGTCCGGATCGGCAGATTAGGGGTTAATAATATAATGCAGGTGTCAGCGATAGTGGGGGCATCAGATTAGGGGTTAATAAGTGTAAGATTAGGGGTGTTTAGACTTGGGGTTCATGTTAGGGTGTTAGGTGTAGACTTAGAGAGTGTTTCCCCATAGGAAACAATAGGGCTGCGTTAGGAGCTGAACGCTGCTTTTTTGCAGGTGTTAGGTTTTTTTCAGCCCAAAATGCCCCATTGTTTCCTAGGGGGATATCGTGCATGAGAACATTTTTCCAGCTTACCGCTACCGTAAGCAACGCTGGTATTGAGGGTTGAAGTGGAGCTAAATTAGGCTCAACACACCCTTTTTTGAGCCTAACGCAGCCCCTCAGACAACTCTAAATACCAGCATTGTTGGAAGGGTGCGTTGGGAAAAAAAGCAGCGTTAGCTACGCGGGTTTTTACCGACAAAACTCTAAATCTAGCGGCTAGAGTTTTACAGTTTCTTTAGGACGGTTTGGATAAAGGTATGTCTGCAAGTACTCTGAAGGGACAAATCTCTGCTCTTTCTGTTTTATTTCATAGAAAGATTGCTAAACTTCCTGATATTCACTGTTTTGTTCAGGCTTTGGTCTGTATCAAGCTTGTTATTAAGTCTATTTCTCCTCCATGGAGTCTTAATTTGGTATTGAAGGTTTTGCAGGCTCCTCCTTTTGAGCCAATGCATTCTTTGGATATTAAACTACTTTCATGGAAAGTATTGTTCCTTTTCGCTATCTCTTTTGCTAGAAGAGAATTGTCTGCTCTCTTTTGTGAGTCTCCTTTTCTGATTTTCCATCAGGATAATGCTGTTTTGCGGACTTTGTTTAAATTTCTTCCTAAGGTTGTGAATTCTAACAACATTAGTAGGGAAATTGTTGTTCCTTCTTGTGTCCAAATCGCTTGCAAAATCGTTACACTCTTTGGATGTGGTAAGGGCTTTGAAATACTATGTTGAGGCTACTGAGAATTTCAGGAAGACTTCTAGTCTATTTGTTGTCTTTTCTGGTTCTAGGAAAGGCCAGAAAGCCTCTGTCATTTATTTGGCATCTTGGTTAAAGCTTTTAATTCACAAGGCTTATTTGGAGGTGGGACATTCTCTGCCTCAGAGAATTACAGCTCATTCTACTAAATGCCACTTCTTGGGCTTTTAAGAATGAAGCTTCAGTTAATCAGATTTGCAAAGCAGCAACTTGGTCTTCTTTGCATACATTTACAAAATTTTACCATTTCAATGTATTTTCTTCTTCTGAAGCAGTCTTTTGGTAGAAAAGTTCTTTAGGCAGCTGTCTCTGATTCTTCTGTTTATAAGAAGAACTTATTTTTTGGATTTATTTTCTTAGTGTCAATAGCTTTTTTTTTTTTTTTTTATCCCTCCCTCCTTAGTGACTCTTCTGTGGACTTCCACATCTTGGGTATTTTATCCCATACGTCACTAGCTTATGGACTCTTGCCATTTACATGAAAGAAAACATAATTTATGTAAGAACTTACCTGATAAATTCATTTCTTTCATAATGGCAAGAGTCCATGAGGCCCACCCTGTTTTTGGTGGTTATATTTTTTGTATAAAAGCACAATATTATTTTCCAGTTCCTCTTTTTGTATGCTTTTTATTCCTTTTTAAACCTCACTACTTGGCTATACGTTAAACTGAAGTATGTGTGTGGTGGGAGGTGCATTTATAGGCATTTTGAGGTTTGGGAAACTTTGCCCCTCCTGGTAGGAATGTATATCCCATACGTCACTAGCTCATGGACTCTTGCCATTATAAAAGAAACAAATTTATCAGGTAAGTTCTTACATAAATTTATGTTTTTTTTAGGGAGAGGTAAAACACCAGGACTACTAAACAGAAAACCACATTTCAAGAGACCCCTACTCGTAGAAAACAAGGTAACAGAGGTCTGGTCTTCAAACAAAAGAAACTGGAAACATTAAAAAATGACATTTTCAACTTATCCACTCATATACTAACAGCTGACGAAATTAGAGTTCTAGGTAAGGGGCTATCATACTGTCTTCCAAATCCACACAAAGAATTCGAGCTGTTTGTGGACCTTAAAAAAATAAAAATAAGAATATAAAAAAACTGAAGTACCAGCCAACCAGTGTCATTCTTATTTGTGCTGATAATAATCCTGATGCTAATATCTCTAATGAGATTACTCTTTTCTTAGATCCTGAAGATCTTACCCATCATCTATTCAATAATCCCATTCCCACTGATCTGAAAAAAACATCAAATTTTAATCTCCCTCGAGAAAATAATAATGCCATAGACATTTTTCAAAAAATTGTTTTGGAAGAATTTTCAAGGATCAATAATAAACCAACTTCAATCTTTCATTTGTCCCCAACGAAACACCTGCACTCAAAAATCTCAAACAAAACAAAAACATAGTGATACGTGATGCAGACAAGGGAGGTGGTATAGTACTGCAAAATTTTGAAGATTATATTTCTGAAGCACAAATAATTCTTAATGACAAAGAATATTACATTATTTTAGACAGGGATCCTACCACACACTATTCAACACTTCTAAAAAAGTCTATTAAAGGAGGGTTACAACAACAAAACACTGTCCAAGTCAGAAAATAATTTCATTCATATAGAACATCCTGATGTAGCCCATTACTACCACCTCCCAAAGATCCATAAGGATCTTAACTGTCCCCCAGGAAGACCCATAATAGCTGGAGTCAACTGTCTAACTAATTTACCATCAAATATCAAAGATACCACACATTTGTTACAAAAATTGTCTAACATTCACAACACTGATCACAAATACATTTGGTTTACTTGTGATGTCAGTAGTTTATACTCTAACATACCACATGAACTAGCTATATCAGCAGTCCATGATATTCTAAATCAAGATTTTTATATGCCTTATAAACAGAAACTACTTATAAAAAACCTAGTACGGTTCACTCTTGAGCATAACTATTTTATATTCCTGAGTAAATACTATTTACAAATCAAGGGAACAGCCATGGGCACCAGATTTGCCCCCAGTTATGCCAACATTTACACAGGGGCCTTTGATGAACTCTACATCTATTCTTCCCCCTGGTGGGCAAATCTGGTGTTCTATGGCCGTTACATAGATTACTTGATTTTTATTTGGAATGGAGAACCATCTTCCATAGATACATTTATCAGTCATTTAAATCATAATCATCTAGGTCTCCAATTCACCCACAAGATTGATCAAAATCAGATTGAGTTTCTTGACAATTAAGCTAGTCAGATTCAAGTCATATAAAATCTAAAACATTTTTTAAGATTTTTGATATTAACAGCTATCTAGACTTCACAAGCAACCATTATCATAGTTGGAAAAGAAATATTCCATTTAGTCAGTTTATAAGAATAAAAAGAAACTGTTCATCTATATCAGACTTTGAGGAACAATCAGAAGTTTTAACTAACCGTTTCAAAGAAAAGGGTTATCCACAAACTCTGATTGACCAAGGTCGAATCAAAGCTAGGAATTTAGATAGATCACAAATACTATCAAACAAACCCATAATTAAAAGGAATACCAACAACACACCTAACTTTATTACCCATTACAATCAAAGCTTCAATAAATAAAAAATATAATCTGTAAACATTGGCATATTATTAAACAAGACCCTATACTAGAAAGAATTGTTGAAAAATAACCCATAATCACTTTCAAAAGAGCACCCACTATTAGAACTAAACTTGCACCAAGTAAGGTAGTTAAAACAGCTCGTAATTCTAATTCAGACCAAAATTCTGCCAAATCAAAACATTCTTTTGGTCTTAAAGGTGTCTACAAATGCAATCCAAAAAAATGCAACACATGCCTTTTGCTTATTACAAAATACAAGAAAATATTTAGATCCAACACCACCAACAAAGAATTTGTCATTTCTGATTTTTTAACATGTAAGAGTTCCTATGTGATCTACCTTATCGACTGTTTTTGTGGGCCCCAGTATATAGGGCGCACAAGCCCAAACTTCACATCAGATGGGCAGAACACTGTAGAAACAAACTAAAAGGCTTCCTTAAACAAAGCATATCTAGACACTGCACTCTGAATCATCACTCTACAAAAACACCAATAAAAATTACACCAATAGTACAAATTCAACCACATTCAACATACAACCATATGATACGTCTCCGTCAACAAGATTTAGCTGCTTTTAACATTTGAACATTCCAATATCAACCCACTACATCATTTTCCAACCTACACTCCTAACCCTTAAATAATTGATCCACGCAACACATTACACATTACTTTCCTTAACAAAATAATTATTAGCATTTCAGTAATAGTCAAAATAATAGTTACACTATCAAAAGACATCTCATTACATTCTGTTCCAATTGAATAAAGATTCATTCATTTTATTTCATTCTATTTTACTTTATTTAATTTCTTTCTTAAGATATGGTGAGTCCACGGCTTGAGTTATTACTGTTGGAAATATCACTCCTGGCCAGCAGGAGGGGGCAAAGAGCATCACAGTTAAACTGCTAAGCATCACTCCCTTACCCACAACCCACAGTCATTCTCTTTGCCTTCGGTGCATGGAGGAGGTGAAGTTTAGGTGTCTGAAGAAAAATTTTGATTTAATCTACAAGCAAGTTTTGGGGTATAGCCGTATTCCACGTCATTTCTTGCAGTCATTCCTATAGCAAAAAACTATAATATAGATATGTGTCTAAATAATAATTCTATGATAATGTTTAATAATGTGTTTTACTGTAAATATTTCACATTCCAATGTTCTTCACATACAGGAAGATGTTATTTTTATTTTAAATAAATATTATATATATTATATATATATATATATATATATACCTATATATCTATTCCTATAAATATATAGGTATAATATATAGTTTACATTAACATTATCACATATTTATAGAAATATATATTTAATAACAAAAATTAAACATTTTTCTGTGAAGAACAGTGGAATGTAAAATTGAGTAACATGCTTTGGGTTTCGTGCTTAAGTGTCAGGTTAGCGCACATGAAAAACTAGTAGTCTTAAGGTGCGTTATGAAAATATTTAATATATATTGAAAAAATCTTAATAATTGTTAATAATTATTATACTGTAAAATATGTATTTATATATATTATATATATATATATATATATATATATATATATTCTGTAGATTATTTAGACATTTTTAGTACATCTATAGTATTCAATTACATTTATTGTTAATATTTTTCAATATTTTGTATTTAAAAAATACGTAACGCACCTTAAGATAACCTTAGCGCACATGAAGAATTAGTGTACTCCTGTTAGGTTTGCACACATAAGCCAAACCCCAAGAGCTCTATAAAATCCCTCCAACCTCACTGGTAATCAGTCTGATGTATGGCCAAGGAGGAAAAATAGGAAAAGAAATAAGAGCAAAAAAGGAACATGGAAAAAAAGTGCAAAAACTATCAGAAAAAATAATAGGATGGGGTCTTGTGGACTCTCACCACCATGAAATAAATAAATGTATCAGGTAAGCATAAATTATGTTTCTTTCATGCAAATGGCAAGAGTCCATGAGCTAGTGACGTATGGGGTATACATTCCTACCAGGAGAGGGAAAAGTTTCCCAAACCTCAAAATGCCTATAATACACCTCCCACCACACTCACACCTTAGTTTTACAAACTTTGCCTCATATGACGGTGGAGAAGTAAGTTTGTGCTTGATTTCTTCTATGATAATCGCTTCTAAGAATTCTAAAGCCCAATTCCTCTCAGAGTAAAGTGTTTGTCAGAGGGATGTGAACAGTGTATTGCCTGTTGATTTTTATGGTTTCACTCATGGGAAATCTTTTCAAGGGTTCTATGTTATTGGTCGTAGGGATTCATCTCCTACCTCCCTTTTCAAATTGACAATATACTCTTATACTATTACCTCTGCTGATAGTTTTCAGTACTGGTTTGGCTGTCTGCTTTATGTGGATGGGTGTCTTTCGCTAAGTCTATTTCTCCTCCATGGAGTCTTAATTTGGTTTTGAAGGCTTTGCAGGCTCTTCCTTTTGAGCCTATGCATTCTTTGGATATTAAACTACTTTCTTGGAAAGTGTTGTTCCTTTTGGCTATCTCTTCTGCTAGAAGAGTTTCTGAATTGTCTGCTCTCTCTTGTGAGTCTCCTTTCTGATTCTCCATCAGGATAAAGCCGTTTTGAAGACTTTGTTTACATTTCTTCCTAAGGTTGTGAATTCTAACAACATTAGTAGGGAAATTGTTGTTCCTTCTTTGTGTCCGAATCCTAAGAATTCTCTTGAGAAATTGTTACATTCTTTGGCTGTGGTAAGAGCTTTGAAATACTATGTTGAGGCTACTAAGGATTTCAGGAAGACTTCTAGTCTATTTGTTGTCTTTTCTGGTTCTAGGAAAGGTCAGAAAGCCTCTGCCAGTTTTTTGGCATCTTGGTTAAAGCTTTTGATTCACAAGGCTTATTTGGAGGCGGGACAGTCTCTGCCTCAGAAAATTACAGTTAATTCTACTAGATCAGTTGCCGCTTTTAAGAATGAAGCTTCAGTTGATCAGATTTGCAAAGCAGCAACTTGGTCTTCTTTGCATACATTTACTAAACTTTACCATTTTGAAGTATTTGCTTCTTTTGAAGCAGTCTGTGGTAGAAACGTTCTTCAGGCGGCAGTCTCAGTTTAATTCATCTGCTTATATTTTAATTTATTTATTTTTAAATTTATAGAAAAACTTAATTTTTGTTTGGATTTAATTTCTCAGCAGAAATAGCTGTTTTTATTTTATACCTCCCTTTCTAGTGACTCTTCTGTGGACTTCCACATCTTTGGTATTTTATCCCATACGTCACTAGCTCATGGACTCTTGCCATTTACATGAAAGAAAACATAATTTATGTAAGAACTTACCTGATAAATTAATTTCTTTCATAATGGCAAGAGTCCATGAGGACTTTTTTGTATGCTTTTCTACTCCTTTTTACACCTCACTACTTGGCTATACGTTAAACTAAGGTGTAAGTGTGGTGGGAGGTGTATTTATAGGCATTTTGAGGTTTGGAAAACTTTGTTCCCTCCTGGTAGGAATGTTTATCCCATACGTCACTAGCTCATGGACCCTTGCCATTATGAAAGAAATTAATTTATCAGGTAAGTTTTATATAAATACAGGTGGCGAGAGTCCACAATCCTTTGCTCCTGGGAAACTTATACCCATGCAGTGAAGTCCTTGAGTAATGAGGGCGGGACAAGCATGACATAGAAAAATCTATCTACATACTATTTTTTTCACAATACTAAATAAAGCAGAGATTACTGCCTAAATAAATCCCCACTAAAGGCTGCTTTAAAAAAGAAAAAAAAAATCCAAAATGGAAAAGTATGCAAAAGAAGACGAGATAGTTGGTCAACAGAAGGATCATTGTAAAAAAAATGGAGCAACTTACCTGATTAGGAGGAGACTAACCCACCTCCAAAAAAATGTTATGAAATAAAAAAAGCTAAAACTAAAACCATGAAGCCAAAGACACAACCATACCTAACTTGTACTTATCTAGAACCATAAAAAAAGAACAAACAAACTAGAGTATTATCTAAAATCCTATATAGCCTGCAGAAAAACTACAAAGTCAAATTATAGAGAATTTCTCCATAGAAATCTTAGGACAAAAATAAGGAACAACCATTTCCAACTTATATTGTCTAAAGACACTACAAAGAATCAAACTTAGTCCACAAAACTGCCTTATCTTGATGAAAAAACAAGATAAGAAGAGACATAACAGAAAGCGGACAACTCAAAAACTCTTCAGAAAACAAATGCCAAAAGAAACAAAAATCCAAGACAAAAGCTCATATGCCTAAGCTCAAAAAGAGGAGTCTACAAAAAAAACCAAAAAACAAATGGAGGAAAAACAATGGCTTAATCCTAATTAAATTATTATTATTATTATTAATTATTATTAAATTAACAGACTTCATCCTAACTAAAGCTAGGCCGAAACATAAAATGAGAAGAAGATTAACAATCTTCCTGTGAAACAAAAATGGAAAGAGCCAAAAACGGACCCTTCAAAGAACTGGCGGATACATCCAAACAAACCTGAAGAAAATACAGAATCCTAGGATTTCTAAAAGAAAACTAGGGAAAAGCATAAACCATACACCAGGAAATAAAGACCTTCCAAACCTTATGGAAAACCTTCCCGATCACAGGTTAACAAGCCTAAAACAAAGATTCAACTACAAAAACAGAAGAAACCACTATGTCTAAGAAATAACCGTTATATCTCAAAAACTATCAAGCTTAAACTTGTGATCCTGATGAAAGAACGTACCTCGAGACAGAAGATCTAGAAGCAGAGAAAGAAGCCATGGAGGACATCTGAACTAGATCCACAAACCAGAATCTGTGAGGCCTGGCCCTGAACAAATAAAGTCACAAATGAACAGCTTACGGTTGTCCGTGATGGCCGCACTTTTCTAGAGCTCCACACATGAAGGAGACAGAGCCCACAATCAGGCACAGATACACGCCTGATTTGCGCACATCATATAAGAAAAGCGACGACCAAGCGACGGAGCACCCGCCACTGACCCTCTAAGCCTAAGCTGCAACTACTTAATACACGGCAGTTAACTCACGGGCCGCAGGAGCAGCCACAGGACACAATAGGCTGCAGTTTGATCCCTAAAAAGAAAACTGTCTGGAGATAGCCCACAGCTGCCTACAAAGGCCGTGGTCCTTGTTTGAGCAGGCAGAGCAGCACCCAGACACCAACTGCGTCCGATACCGGAGCTATCATAAAGAACTGGCTTACACCTGAATCAGATAACGGTAAAGCCTACCACTCACACTGAGACAACGCAAAAGGGACCTAATCTAAAAACCCCACAAGGGGCATGCCCCAACCAGGCAAAAGCAGGCTATAAAAATAAAAGTGACACAAGATGAGAAAATCTCCAAGCAAAACATAAACACTCATATAGTCTGCAGCACCACGTGGCAATCCAGTATCACTTGTGACCTTATATATCACAGCTTTTTTGCCTAGAGCTAAAGAACAGAGACTGCCTATCCAGCATGTTCCCCTGTATTGTACCTGCTACTATAAGATTGCTGACCTAGACCATTCAATCTTACACCTTCAGCTTAAGGCACATTAATAATCTGTATGCAAAAGAAACTACACTTCAGCTTATAAAATAAGAAAATGGAGCAACGCAGAGCAACCAAGACAGACAAACTCTCTAAACCGCCCGCTTCGACAGTAAGCTCAGTTAACACCTACTTCAGAAGTCTTGATAAACAAAAAGACATGAACACATCATCAGAAGATAATGAAATCTAACAAACAAACTCCCCTACCCACTCTCATCGTCCTAGTTCCCCAACTAAATCCACGCACTCCAAAGACAGCCGGTCACGTTAAAAGCAATTGAAGTTCTAATCAGTCATGTGAAAGCCTGTATTAGAGAGGAGTGTGCTGACCTTAAGAAGGACATTAATGAGCTGGGGTTCAGGGTAGAGGCACAAGAAGATGACAGAGAAGAACTTGTTAAAGATATGGATGAGATGTCACATACCATCTCCAATCAACAGCTACAGATCACAGATCTGGAAAATAAGCTTGACGACATTGAAAACAGAAAAATAACAAAAAACTTAAGAATAAGAGGCTATCCTGAGACTGTGAGTGGAGAGGTTTTACCAGAACACCTTCAGAGCTTATTCCAATCATTAGAAATCGCTAACTTGGTGGTGATGGAAGAGATTCGGCTAGAGAGAGCACACCGCTCATTATGCCCCAAATTAGGTGAAAACCAGCCCTCAAGGGATATAATACTCTGCTTCCAGAACTACAGAGACAGAGAAAAGATATACAACTTCTCAAAAGCTCAACCAAATTTCTCCTACTTAGGGGCACATATTCAGCTCTACCAAGACCTCTCTATCAAAACCCTGCAGAAAAGGAAAGAGTTCACAAACCTAACCTCTCACCTGTGATCCTTACAGATACCATATAGATGGGGATATCCAGTGTCCCTGCAGATCAACAAAAACGACAAACTACATACATGCCTAGACCCAGCTGACATTTACTCTTTCTGCAAACAGCTGAACATACCAAAGCCAGCCAATCCAGCACCTGAAACACACTCTGCTGCTCAACCTCCTAAACAACATCCCAAACCCCAAAGACAAACCTGGGCTGAGATCAGAGAACACTGCACAAGGAAGAAATTGCCTAATGACGCGACTGACATCTCTGAAACAACATGAACACATAAATTTGGAACTATCAGTTCCTGGACATTTCTAACTATTATCCCAGACAACTGGGAATGTTTGATTTTTCTTTTTCTTCTCCACAACCGTGAGTCTGTAAAATTCTAACAGAGTTTGTAATAATGGGTGTGTTTTAGCTAAAATGTTTGTTTGATAGTTTATAATAAGCATTGCACACTGTTAACTTAAGATAATTTGCTAATGTTTCTCAGTTCCGTCAGATTCACAAAGAGACATTGGTTCCCACACCTAACCTGACTAGTTGCACTAAAGATTTTTATGGGTATTTAAGCCGTTGCACTTATTGCCCTGGTTGCGGGTTTCGTCTATCTGTGTATACACCCCTTTCTCTTTTATTTTTCCACCTTTCTCCTACCCAAGAGAGAACTAAGCCTTCACCTACACCTTTTTCCTTTCAACCCCTCCCAACCAACAAAGTTAGCAACCAGATCTCTTATTCATACACTCTTTCTCATTCTACACTCCCATGGCTTCCACCAATCTTTTTAACATAACCACACAAAATGTGAAAGGATTTTTATCCCTTGAGAAATGCTCCATAGCTCTAAATGACTTCTATAAGTGAAATATAGACATAGCACTTATCCAGGAAACACACTTTACAAAAACTAAAGAACCAACTCTATCCAAGCTCTATTATGACCAATATTTCCTCAGTTCCGGTCCTAACGAGAAAAAAAATGGGGTAGGAATCCTGTTTAAAATAGGCACTTCTTTTGAGCTACTACATAAATATTCATATTCCATGGGAAGACAGTTGATATTAGTGGGACTTTACAGGGAGTGCAGAATTATTAGGCAAATTAGTATTTTGACCACATCATCCTCTTTATGCATGTTGTCTTACTCCAAGCTGTATAGGCTCGAAAGCCTACTACCAATTAAGCATATTAGGTGATGTGCATCTCTGTAATGAGAAGGGTGTGGTCTAATGACATCAACACCCTATATCAGGTGTGCATAATTATTAGGCAACTTCCTTTCCTTTGGCAAAATGGGTCAAAAGAAGGACTTGACAGGCTCAGAAAAGTCAAAAATAGTGAGATATCTTGCAGAGGGATACAGCACTCTTAAAATTGCAAAGCTTCTGAAGCGTGATCATCGAACAATCAAGCGTTTCATTCAAAATAGTCAACAGGGTCGCAAGAAGCGTGTGGAAAAACCAAGGCGCAAAATAACTGCCCATGAACTGAGAAAAGTCAAGCGTGCCGCTGCCAAGATGCCACTTGCCACCAGTTTGGCCATATTTCAGAGCTGCAACATCACTGGAGTGCCCAAAAGCACAAGGTGTGCAATACTCAGAGACATGGCCAAGGTAAGAAAGGCTGAAAGACGACCACCACTGAACAAGACACACAAGCTGAAACGTCAAGACTGGGCCAAGAAATATCTCAAGACTGATTTTTCTAAGGTTTTATGGACTGATGAAATGAGAGTGAGTCTTGATGGGCCAGATGGATGGGCCCGTGGCTGGATTGGTAAAGGGCAGAGAGCTCCAGTCCGACTCAGACGCCAGCAAGGTGAAGGTGGAGTACTGGTTTGGGCTGGTATCATCAAAGATGAGCTTGTGGGGCCTTTTCGGGTTGAGGATGGAGTCAAGCTCAACTCCCAGTCCTACTGCCAGTTTCTGGAAGACACCTTCTTCAAGCAGTGGTACAGGAAGAAGTCTGCATCCTTCAAGAAAAACATGATTTTCATGCAGGACAATGCTCCATCACACGCGTCCAAGTAATCCACTGCATGGCTGGCAAGAAAGGGTTTAAAAGAAGAAAATCTAATGACATGGCCTCCTTGTTCACCTGATCTGAACCCCATTGAGAACCTGTGGTCCATCATCAAATGTGAGATTTACAAGGAGGGAAAACAGTACACCTCTCTGAACAGTGTCTGGGAGGCTGTGGTTGCTGCTGCACGCAATGTTGATGGTGAACAGATCAAAACACTGACAGAATCCATGGATGGCAGGCTTTTGAGTGTCCTTGCAAAGAAAGGTGGCTATATTGGTCACTGATTTGTTTTTGAATGTCAGAAATGTATATTTGTGAATGTTGAGATGTTATATTGGTTTCACTGGTAAAAATAAATAATTGAAATGGGTATATATTTGTTTTTTGTTAAGTTGCCTAATAATTATGCACAGTAATAGTCACCTGCACACACAGATATCCCCCTAAAATAGCTATAACTAAAAACAAACTAAAAACTACTTCCAAAACTATTCAGCTTTGATATTAATGAGTTTTTTGGGTTCATTGAGAACATGGTTGTTGTTCAATAATAAAATTAATCCTCAAAAATACAACTTGCCTAATAATTCTACACTCCCTGTATTATGGCAGACCCCTCACACTGGTAAACCTCTATTCACCCAACTTCTTTCTTCCACTCAGTAATCAATCGCTTGCTAGATGTTGTTAACATACCGATTATCCTTGGCAGTGATTTCATTTTCCCTATCTGCCCCTCTCTAGACACCTCAACAGGTTACATGAGCACAGGTCAAATCAAAGCTAATTGGTCTGTACTACAAATACCTCTGTTCGACACCTGGAGATCTTCACACTCTGACATCAGAGTCTACACATATTTTTCCAACCTCCCAACATTCTTACACCCGTTTAAACTATATTTTCTGTGATCAAACCACCCTATCCTCACTTATTAGCTTGCACATATCCCACACAACATGGTCTGATCATAGTATGGTACTTAACTTCTTTGCCTAGTCCTCCAAACCACATAACAATTACACATGGAAAATTAATGACTAGGTTCTTACAGATATACAACTAGTCACTAAAATTTCTGAAAGAACAACTGAATTCTTCACCCTCAATAACCACAACGCTACCTCACCCCCAAACAACTGGGAAACCTATAAGTGCTACATAAGAGGTGAACTCATATAACACACACATAGACAATGCAAACTTAGATCAGAACACAACACACTCACAAAGCAACTCCTCACATCTGAGGAGGCACTCAAGAAACAACCAGACTCACAGCAATGCCTATCAGACCTACAACAAGCCAGAGAAGAACTTAACAAATACTTAATTAAAAATGCACATCTTAGGGCCCTCACAACAAAAGCCAAGTACTTTGCTGAAAGCAACAAAGCAGGCCACTTAATGGCCAGATCATTAAAGAAACGACAATACAAATCATTCATTAGACAAATAACAGGGGCAAACAAGAAAAATCTTTCTCACAGTAATGACATAGTGACCCAGTTTGCTGAATATTATACCTCCCTTTACAACCTATGCCCTTCTGACCCAGAAATGAAGACTAACCTAATAAACTCCTACCTCTCACAAATACAACTTACCACAGTATCCCAAGAACAAAACTCAGAGCTAGAGGCACCCATCACACTCCAGGAGATTGTTACATCTATTAAAATGCTACCAGCCGGTAAAGCACTAGGGCCAGATGGATTCACCCCTAAATTTTACTAAATTTTCAAACACCTTATCAGCCCACACCTATCAATCTATGGACCAACCTGCTATTTTCTCCAAGCCCCTGCTTAAAGCCACAATTTTGGTCATTCCAAAAACAGGGAAACCCCCAGAGCTAGTTACCAATTACCGCCCCATTTCACTCATCAACATTGATGTCAAATTATACGCCAAGATCCTAGCACAAAGATGAAATAAAACACTACCCAATCTTATTTACACCGGCCAAGTGGGCTTCATTCCAGGCGGAGAGGCCAAAGATAACACTACATAAGTATTACAAACTCTTCTCTCCACCACAAGTAACAAAACACCCCTGTTTTGCTCTCAACTGACGCAGAGAAAGCTTTTGACAGGGTGGACTGGGAGTTCATATTTTCCACTCTATCAAATTTCTGAATCCCTAAAATCTTCCTTACCCATATACAAGTGATATATAAAAACCCAACGGCCAGAGTCTGAGCCAATTACACTCTCTCCCACAGCTTCCCCATTAAAAAGGCACACGCCAGGGTTGCTCATTGTCACCGCTCCTATTCGCCCTCACGGTTGAAACTTTCGCTACACATATCAGACAAAATCCTGATATCATTGGGATAGACTTTGGACCCTTACACCAGAAGTGTCTCTCCATCCCACCCCTTCTGAATGCATTTAAAGTATTTAAAAGGGTCTCAAAATTCTCCATTAACATGGAGCACTGAGGAGGCGGACAGAGATCGCCGCAATTCAACCCGATCGAATACGATTGTGTTGATTGACACCCCCTGTGGCGGCCAATCTGCAGGGGGCGGCATTGCACCAGCAGTTCACAAGAGCTGCTGGTGCAATCCTGAATGCGTAGAGCGTATTGCTCTCCGCATTCAGCGAGGTCTGTCGGACATGATCCGCAATGTCGGATCATGTCTGACAGGCCTTTCATAAATAGGCCCCATAGGCTTAATGAAACAACCAAGGAGCTAAAAGAGCATCCACAAACTTTGCCTGAGGATCCCTGGACCTTACAAAAAAAAAAACTTACAAGCTTAATGATCTACAGAAAAGCCATCAAATCTATCTCTGTGAGACCCAAAGAATCACAACTGGGGGTGTGCCCGGGCAATGGTCAAAAAGGGCCGCAAAACTGGGAGCTCAGTTTGACTAATATACACGCCACCGTGTATCTAAATAATTCCAAGCCATCCAGCTTGACATTTCATTGTATCAAGCAAGAGTCATCCTACTGGATTTGGAGATATTTCTTTTTTTTTTTTTTTTTTAAATCAAAGTTTTTTATTGAGGCAATATCAAAGATACAAAACATCAAACAGTATACAATCAGCAGCTTGTTATAGAACATAACATATGTTATTAATAAGACATTGGCTGTAAATGCGAAGTACAACTTTTACATTCTGAATTTACCTCTTTTCTATTTCGTTTCCTATGTCATAACATAAAGATAATAATGAAAGTGGAGATATTTCTATTTATGTATATGTGTCCAGGCTGGACCATTGAGGATTTTGGCATCCCTTTGAAAGGGAAAGGCCTCAGCAAGGCCTGGGGCATCGAGACCTTCTATGCCACCTGTAGTTTAACAGGGGCACAACTAACCAGGCAAAAATCATTAACTACTGAATACCAGCAGACCTCTACAAGATATACAATGGAAGGGAATGCTGTTCCATCTTATACAGCACCTAAGCTACTGGAGTTGTCTCCTGTGATTTAGAAAGAGGGATTCACAATGGAGATCCATCAGAAACCTGATGATGGGTTCCATATGACGCAGTGGTCTATTGGCTGGAGGAAAGCAGTCAACTCACCTTGTGATTATAACAAACAGAAGTTTGGAGAAGGTTTTCATCTATCTGAAGCAAGAGTGCCTCTGGCTCCCCATATGTACTCCGGATCTGTTGCAGGCTTGGGGATAGTTACTGTGGTGACCCAAAAGAGACTATCTCAGTTTGAACTGTTAGAGCATATGGGTTGTGGACACTTGGTG
>NW_026513060.1:0-27127 GCF_027579735.1 Bombina bombina
AATGTGGGGACTTCCAGAAATAGATCTGATGGCCTCTCATCTAAACAAGAAACTTCCCAGGTATCTGTCCAGATCCAGGGATCCTCAAGCGGAAGCAGTGGATGCATTGTCACTTCCTTGGAAGTATCATCCTGCCTATATCTTTCCGCCTCTAGTTCTTCTTCCAAGAGTAATCTCCAAGATTCTGAAGGAATGCTCGTTTGTTCTGCTGGTAGCTCCAGCATGGCCTCACAGGTTTTGGTATGCGGATCTTGTCCGGATGGCCTCTTGCCAACCGTGGACTCTTCCGTTAAGACCAGACCTTTTGTCGCAAGGTCCTTTTTTCCATCAGGATCTCAAATCCTTAAATTTAAAGGTATGGAGATTGAACGCTTGATTCTTTGTCAAAGAGGTTTCTCTGACTCTGATTAATACTATGTTACAGGCTCGTAAATCTGTATCTAGGGAGATATATTATAGAGTCTGGAAGACTTATATTTCTTGGTGTCTTTCTCATCTTTTTTCCTGGCATTCTTTTAGAATTCCGAGAATTTTACAGTTTTTTCAGGATGGTTTGGATAAAGGTTTGTCTGCAAGTTCCTTGAAAGGACAAATCTCTGCTCTTTCTGTTCTTTTTCACAGAAAGATTGCTAATCTTCCTGATATTCATTGTTTTGTACAAGCTTTGGTTCGTATAAAACCTGTCATTAACTCAATTTCTCCTCCTTGGAGTTTGAATTTGGTTCTGGGGGCTCTTCAAGCTCCTCCGTTTGAACCTATGCATTCATTGGACATCAAATTACTTTCTTGGAAAGTTTTGTTCCTTTTGGCCATCTCTTCTGCCAGACGAGTTTCTGAATTATCTGCTCTTTCTTGTGAGTCTCCTTTTCTGATTTTTCATCAGGATAAGGCGGTGTTGCGAACTTCTTTTAAATTTTTACCTAAGGTTGTGAATACTAACAACATTAGTAGAGAAATTGTGGTTCCTTCATTGTGTCCTAATCCTAAGAATTCTAAGGAGAGATCATTGCATTCTTTGGATGTAGTTAGAGCTTTGAAATATTATGTTGAAGCTACTAAGAATTTCCGAAAGACTTCTAGTCTATTTGTTATCTTTTCCGGTTCTAGGAAAGGTCAGAAGGCCTCTGCCATTTCTTTGGCATCTTGGTTGAAATCTTTAATTCATCATGCTTATGTCGAGTCGGGTAAATCTCCGCCTCAAAGGATTACAGCTCATTCTACTAGGTCAGTTTCTACTTCCTGGGCGTTTAGGAATGAAGCTTCGATTGATCAGATTTGCAAAGCAGCAACTTGGTCTTCTTTGCATACTTTTACTAAATTCTACCATTTTGATGTGTGTTCTTCTGCTGAAGCAGTTTTTGGTAGAAAAATACTTCAGGCAGCTGTTTCAGTTTGAATCTTCTGCTTATAATTTCAGTTTTTTTCATTATAAAATTTAAACTTTATTTTGGGTGTGGATTATTTTTCAGCGGAATTGGCTGTCTTTATTTTATCCCTCCCTCTCTAGTGACTCTTGCGTGGAAAGATCCACATCTTGGGTAGTCATTATCCCATACGTCACTAGCTCATGGACTCTTGCTAATTACATGAAAGAAAACATAATTTATGTAAGAACTTACCTGATAAATTCATTTCTTTCATATTAGCAAGAATCCATGAGGCCCACCCTTTTTTGTGGTGGTTATGATTTTTTTGTATAAAGCACAATTATTCCAATTCCTTATTTTTTATGCTTTCGCACTTTTTCTTATCACCCCACTTCTTGGCTATTCGTTAAACTGATTTGTGGGTGTGGTGAGGGGTGTATTTATAGGCATTTTGAGGTTTGGGAAACTTTGCCCCTCCTGGTAGGAATGTATATCCCATACGTCACTAGCTCATGGACTCTTGCTAATATGAAAGAAATGAATTTATCAGGTAAGTTCTTACATAAATTATGTTTTTTCGTTTTGTTAATCTGTTTTTTGTATTAAGGGGTTAATCATCCATTTGCAAGTGGGTGCAATGCTCTGCTAACTTGTTACATACACTGTAAAAATTTCGTTAGTTTAACTGCCTTTTTTCACTGTTATTTCAAATTTTGGCAAAATTTGTTTCTCTTAAAGGCACAGTAACGTTTTTTTTATATTGCTTGTTAACTTGATTTAAAGTGTTTTCCAAGCTTGCTAGTCTCATTGCTAGTCTGTATAAACATGTCTGACATAGAGGAAACTCCTTGTTCATTATATTTAAAAGCCATGGTGGAACCCCATAGGAGAATGTGTACTAAATGTATTGATTTCACTTTAAACAATAAAGATCAGCTGTTATCTTTAAAAGAATTATCACCAGAGGATTCTGACGAGGGGGAAGTTATGCCGACTAACTCTCCCCACGTGTCGGACCCTTTGACTCCTGCTCAAGGGACTCGCGCTAAAATGGCGCCAAGTACATCAGACGCCCATAGCGATTACTTTGCAGGACATGGCGGCAATCATGGATAATACCCTGTCAGCGGTATTAGCCAGACTGCCTGAATTCAGAGGAAAGCGCAATAGCTCTGGGGTTAGACGTAATACAGAGCGCGCAGATGTTTTAAGGCCCATGTCTGATACTGCGTCACAATATGCAGAAGCTGAGGAAGAGCTTCAGTCTGTGGGTGACGTCTCTGACTCGGGGAAACCTGATTCAGATATGTCTACTTTTAAATTTAAGCTTGAGAACCTCTGGGTGTTGCTTGGAGAGGTTTTAGCTGCTCTGAATGACTGACGCAATTGCAGTGCCAGAGAAATTGTGTAGACTGGATAAATACTACGCGGTGCCGGTGTGTACTGACGTTTTTTCCAATACCTAAAAGGTTTACAGAAATTATTACTAAGGAGTGGGACAGACCCGGTGTGCCGTTCCCCCCCCCCCCCCCCCCCCCCTCCTATTTTTAGAAAAATGTTTCCAATAGACGCCACCACACTGGACTTATGGCAGACGGTCCCTAAGGTGGAGGGAGCAGTTTCTACTTTAGCAAAGCGTACCACTATCCCTGTCGAGGACAGTTGTGCTTTTTCAGATCCAATGGATAAAAAATTAGGTTACCGTAATAAAATGTTTATTCAACAAGGTTTTATCCTGCAGCCCCTTGCATGCATTGCTCCTGTCACTGCTGCTGCGGCGTTCTGGTTTGAGTCTCTGGAAGAGGCCTTTCAGACAGCTACTCCATTGACTGAAATACTTGACAAGCTTAGAACACTTAAGCTAGCTAATTCTTTTGTTTCTGATGCCATTGTTCATTTGACTAAACGAACGGCTAAGAATTCTGGATTCGCCATCCAGGCGCGTAGGGCGCTATGGCTTAAATCTTGGTCAGCTGACGTGACTTCAAAGTCTAAATTACTTAACATTCCCTTCAAGGGGCAGACCCTATTCGGGCCTGGTTTGAGGGAAATTATTGCTGACATTACTGGAGGTAAGGGCCATACCCTTCCTCAGGACAGGGCCAAATCAAGGGCCAAACAGTCTAATTTTCGTGCCTTTCGAATCTTCAAGGCAGGTGCAGCATCAACTTCCTCTGCTACAAAACAAGAGGGAACTTTTGCGCAATCCAAGCCGGCCTGGAAATTAACCAGGCCTGGAGCAAAGGCAAGCAGGCCAGAAAGCCTGCTGCTGCCTCTAAGACAGCCCCCTATCCGGCAATGGATCTAGTAGGGGGCAGACTTTCTCTCTTCGCCCAGGCGTGGGCAAGAGATGTTCAGGATCCCTGGGCGTTGGAGATCATATCTCAGGGGTATCTTCTGGACTTCAAAGCTTCCCCCCCCACAAGGGAGATTTCACCTTTCGAGATTATCTGTAAACCAGATAAAGAGGCATTCTTACGCTGTGTGCAAGACCTCCTAATAATGGGAGTGATCCATCCAGTTCCTCAGATGGAACAAGGACAGGGATTTTATTCAAATCTGTTTGTGGTTCCCAAAAAAGAGGGAACCTTCAGACCAATTTTCTCAGAGTTCCATCTTTCAAAATGGAAACTATTCGGACAATCCTACCTATGATCCAGGAGGGTCAGTACATGACCACATTGGATTTGAAGGATGCTTACCTTCACATACCGATTCACAAAGATCATCATCGGTTCCTAAGGTTTGCCTTTCTAGACAGGCATTACCAGTTTGTGGCTCTTCCCTTCGGGTTAGCTACAGCCCCAAGAATTTTTACAAAGGTTCTGGGGTCTCTTCTGGAGGTCCTAAGACCACGGGGCATAGCAGTGGCCCCTTACCTAGACGACATCCTGATACAGGCGTCAATCTTCCAAATTGCCAAATCTCATATGGACATAGTGTTGGCATTTCTGAGGTCGCATGGGTGGAAAGTGAACGAGGGAAAGAGTTCTCCTTCCTAGGAACTCTGATAGATTCTGTAGAAATGAAAATTTACCTGACTGAGTCCAGGTTATCAAAGCTTCTAAATTCCTGCCGTGTTCTTCACTACATTCCGCGCCCTTCGGTGGCTCAGTGCATGGAAGTGATCGGCTTAATGGTAGCGGCGATGGACACAGTGCCATTTTCGCGCCTACATCTCAGACCGCTGCAATTATGCATGCTCAGTCAGTGGAATGGGGATTACACAGATTTGTCCCCTCTGCTAAATCTGGATCAAGAGACCAGAGATTCTCTTCTCTGGTGGCTATCTCTGGTCCATCTGTCCAAAGGTATGGCCTTTCGCAGGCCAGATTGGACAATTGTAACAACAGATGCCTGCCTTCTAGGTTGGGGTGCAGTCTGGAATTCCCTGAAGGCTCAGGGATCGTGGACTCAGGAGGAGAAACTCCTCCCAATAAATATTCTGGAGTTAAGAGCAATATTCAATGCTCTTCTAGCTTGGCCTCAGTTAGCAACCCTGAGTTTCATCAGATTTCAGTCGGACAACATCACGACTGTGGCTTACATCAACCATCAAGGTTGGACCAGGAGCTCCCTTGCGATGTTAGAAGTCTCCAAGATAATTCGCTGGGCAGACACTCACTCTTGCCATCTATCAGCGATCCATATCCCAGGTGTAGAGAACTGGGAGGCGGATTTTCTAAGTCGTCAGACTTTTCATCCGGGGGAGTGGGAACTCCATCCGGAGGTGTTTGCTCAATTGGGGCACACCAGAATTGGATCTCATGGCGTCTCGCCAGAACGCCAAGCTTCCTTGTTACGGATCCAGGTCCAGGGACCCAGAAGCGACGCTGATAGATGCTCTAGCAGCACTGTGGTTCTTCAACCTGGCTTATGTGTTTCCACCGTTTCCTCTGCTCCCTCGACTGATTGCCAAAATCAAACAGGAGAGAGCATTGGTGATCTTGATCGCGCCTGCGTGGCCACGCAGGACCTGGTATGCAGACCTGGTGGACATGTCATCCTTTCCACCTTGGCTTCTGCCTTTGAGACAAGACCTTCTACTACAAGGTCCTTTCAATCATCCAAATCTAATTTCTCTGAGACTGACTGCCTGGAGATTGAACGCTTGATTTTATCAAGGCGTGGCTTCTCCGAGTCAGTAATTGATACCTTAATACAGGCACGAAAGCCTGTAACCAGGAAAATCTACCATAAGATATGACGCAAATATCTTCATTGGTGTGAATCCAAGAATTACTCATGGAGTAAGGTTAGGAATCCTAGGATTTTGTCCTTTCTCTAAGAGGGTTTGGATAAAGGATTATCAGCTAGTTCTTTAAAGGGACAGATTTCTGCTCTGTCTATCCTTTTGCACAAGCGTCTGGCAGAGGTTCCAGACGTCCAGGCATTTTGTCAGGCTTTGGTTAGAATTAAGCCTGTGTTTAAACCTGTTGCTCCTCCATGGAGCTTAAACTTGGTTCTTAAGGTTCTTCAAGGAGTTCCGTTTGAACCCCTTCATTCCATTGATATCAAACTTTTATCTTGGAAAGTTCTGTTTTTGATGGCTATTTCCTCGGCTCGTAGAGTCTGAGTTATCGGCTTTACAATGTGATTCTCCTTATCTGATTTTCCATACAGATAAAGTAGTTCTGCGTACAAAACCTGGGTTTTTACCTAAGGTAGTTTCCAACAAGAATATCAATCAAGAGATTGTTGTTCCATCATTGTGTCCTAATCCTTCTTCAAAGAAGGAACGTCTTTTACATAATTTGGACGTAGTCCGTGCTTTAAAGTTTTACTTACAAGCGACTAAAGATTTTTGTCAAACATCTTCCCTGTTTGTTGTTTACTCTGGACAGAGGAGAGGTCAAAAGGCTTCGGCAACCTCTCTTTCTTTTTGGCTACGGAGCGTAATACGCTTAGCCTATGAGACTGCTGGACAGCAGCCCCCTGAAAGGATTACAGCTCATTCTACTAGAGCTGTGGCTTCCACCTGGGCCTTTAAAGCGGCAACTTGGTCTTCGCTTCATACCTTTTCAAAATTTTACAAATTTGATACTTTTGCTTCTTCGGAGGCTATTTTTGGGAGAAAGGTTCTACAGGCAGTGGTCTCTTTTGTTTAAGTACCTGCCTTGTCCCTCCCTTCATCCTTGTACTTTAGCTTTGGTATTTGTATCCCACAGGTAATGGATGATCCGTGGACTGGATATACCTAACAAGAGAACATAATTTATGCTTACCTGATAAATGTATTTCTCTTGTGGTGTATCCAGTCCACGGCCCGCCCTGTCCTTTTAAGGCAGGTCTAAATTTTAAACTACAGTCACCACTGCACCCTATGGTTTCTCCTTTCTCTGCTAGTTTCGGTCGAATGACTGGATATGGCAGTGAGGGGAGGAGCTATATAGCAGCTCTGCTGTGGGTGATCCTCTTGCAACTTCCTGTTGGGAAGGAGAATATCCCACAAATAATGGATGATCCGTGGACTGGATACACAAGAGAAATACATTCATCAGGTAAGCATAAATTATGTTTTTCAGGTTCCAGTCGATTTCAAAGATGTCAGTGACTTACATCAATCATCAGTAAGGAACGAGGAGTTCCTTAACGATGGTAGAGGTATCCAAATTAATTCAGTGGGCAGAGGCCTTTTCTTGTTGCCTATTGGAGATCCACATCACAAGGGGTGGAACAACTGGGCTGATTTTCTGAACAGGTAGACCTTTCTTCCGGGAGTGGGAACTCCATACGGAAATGTTCTCCAGATTTTTCTTTCGTTTGCTTTTTTCCCTCGGTCATTGCTTGAATCAAGCAGGAGAGTGTTTCGGTGATCCTCATAGCACCGGCTTCGCCTCGTAGGATTTGGTTTGGAGATCTGGTGGACATCTCATCTCTGCCACCTGGGAGACTTCTGTTGGGCCCCTCCCTCATCCAAGTTTGGTTTATCTGAAACTGACTGCTTGGAGATTGAACAATTAATATTATCCAAGCAATGTTTTTCTAACTCGATTATTGTGACCATGTCTTAGGCTAGTAAGCCTGTCTCTGGACAATTTTTCCTAAGATATGGCGTTAATATCTTTTTTTGGTGTGCATCCATGGGCTTCTCATGGAGTATAGTTAGGATTCTTGGTATTTTGTCTTTTCTCCAAGAGGGTTTGGAGTAAGGTTTATCGTCTATTTCCCTAAAGGGTCAAATCTCTATCGTTGTTTATTTTATTTTTAGACATTTGGCGGATGTCCCAGATGTACAATCATTTGGTCATACCTTGGTTGGGATCGGACCTGTGTTCAATCCGGTTACTCCTCCATGGAGTCTGGATTTAGTTCTCAGTTCTTCTAGAGGCTCTGTTTAAGCTTATGCATTCCTTACATATTAAGTTATCTGGGAATGTCTTATTTCATGTTGCTCTCTGGCGTAGCTTATTAGCTACCACTCCTAGTTGAGTTTATCTCTTTCCACGGGTACTGTGCATTTAATGGAGAGTCTCAGAGCTCCCGACATTACAGTATCAGTCTCCTTATCTTGATTTTCCATGCAGATAAGGTAGTTCTCCGTACTAATTTAGGATTTCTTCCTACGGTGGTTTTCTGATCGGAACAATACTCAGGAAATTATTTTTTTCTTGTGTCCTAATCCTTCTTTCAGAAGGTAAAGACTTCTGCGCAATTTGGACGTGGTCAGTGCTTTAAGGTTTTACCTGCAGGCTACTAAGGACTAGCTTCAGTCTTCTTTGTGGTTTTCTCAAGAAAACGCATGGGACAGAAAGCTACGGCTGCTTTCCTTTTCTAACTTCGGTCAAATGACTGGAGTGGGAGGGAAGGGAGGAGCTATATATAGCAGCTCTGCTGTGGTGCTCTTTGCCTCCTCCTGCTGACCAGGAGGTGAATATCCCACAAGTAAGGATGAAATCCGTGGACTCATCGTGTCTAAAATGAAACAAATTTATCAGGTAAGCATAAATTCTTTTTTTGTGGTGTATTTAATTAAGGTTCTCTGTTTAAGTATTTTTTGTGTTTAAACACTTTATTATTTGCCTACCGCATACTGGTTCTCTCCCCATTTCTTTTAAATATTAGTTCCTTAGAAGCTAGATCCTCTGACCACTTTCCTGCTAATATTTAGTGTGTTGTTTTGAAAGCTTATTGATATATACCCCCTGCTCAGCTTTGCAGTTCCTATATGGATCATTTATTGCATCTTTTTCTTTCTCTCTTTTTCTCTCTCTTTTTTTCTCTCTCTTTTTCTCTCTCTCTTTTTCTCTCTCTCTTTTTCTCTCTCTCTTTTTCTCTCTCTCTTTTTCTCTCTCTTTTTCTCTCTCTTTTTCTCTCTCTCTTTTTCTCTCTCTCTTTTTCTCTCTCTCTTTTTCTCTCTCTCTTTTTCTCTCTCTCTTTTTCTCTCTCTTTTTCTCTCTCTCTTTTTCTCTCTCTCTTTTTCTCTCTCTCTTTTTCTCTCTCTTTTTTCTCTCTCTTTTTCTCTCTTTTTTTTCTCTCTCTTTTTTTCTCTCTCTCTTTTTCTCTCTTTTTCTCTCTCTTTTTCTCTCTCTTTTTCTCTCTTTTTTTCTCTCTCTTTTTTTCTCTCTCTCTCTTTTTCTCTCTCTCTCTCTCTCTCTCTCTCTCTCTCTCTCTCTCTCTCTCTCTCTCTCTCTCTCTCTTTTTCTCTCTCTCTCTCTCTTTTTCTCTCTCTCTCTCTTTTTTTCTCTCTCTCTCTCTCTCTCTCTCTTTTTCTCTCTCTCTCTCTTTTTTCTCTCTCTCTCTCTCTCTCTCTCTCTCTCTCTCTTTTTCTCTCTCTTTTCTAATAGAAAATATATAACCTAATTAAGGAATTATTTTGTCCTGCCCTCATTACTCCTAAACTGCACATCTTGAGCATTAGTTTTCCAGGAGTAATGATTCACCACCTTTATGAAAGAAAATATAATTTATACTTGCCTGATAAATACATTTCTTTTATGGTGGTGAAAATCCTCAAGACCCACCCATTTTTTGATAGATATTTTTTTTTTCCCCCTCCCTGCTCCTTTTTTTTCTTGCTCTTATACTTTCCTACCCTTCTTCTTGCTTGGCTATAGTCAGACTAGTTTCCAGTAAAGTGGGAGGGCTTTGTTTAGTGCAATCTTTGGCCCTCCTAGTGGTCAGGAGATTTCACAAGAGTAATGGCTTGTGGAGACTCGCCACAATGAAATTAATTTATATCAGGTAAGCAAAAATTATATTTTCATGTAAGTTTTGTATATATAAAATATGTTGTATAAGAGACTACCGTCTTTAAACTGTCAATTTTTTCTTAAAGCACTCAAGCTAGCTTTTATCTCCTTTAACATTACATATATAGTTTTGTATCAAAGAAAAGTCTCCTATTTTTCTCAGTTATTTGTAATTCAAATGTTATATTTTAGTGAACTAAATTTCTTTCTTGCTGTCATTATATAACCATGTATAGTTGTGGCACCAGGTACTACTGAGTCTGTTCACAAGTACAGTGTATATGAGTCTGATGTCACATGATACAGGAGGCCCTCAAAGTGGGAAAAAAATTGAGATTTGTTAGAAAATCATCTGCTGGTTTAAAATTCAGAGTAAGTGCTTTTGCACTGTCTCTTAATTATTTACTTGTTAATTATGCAATTCTATTTTTAATGGTCCGTTTTTGTGTTTTTGTTTTTTTAGGGCTTAACTCTCTTGAACTACTGGATATGTGGATTCTGAAAGAAGTTTGTTCGCAACTAACTGTTGGAACTGGTTAACAATGCCATGTAGATGCAAAGCAGAACGTTTTAATCCATAACTGTTCTATTTTTTCGTCTATCTCTTGGCTGCCTTGATGGCATTTACAACTGTTTATCTTGAAGACGAAACTAGAAATTCTGTATAGTCACTGCATTGAAAAATCCAAAGCTTATAATGTAAATTGTGCATAGAAAAAACTGAACATTTTTTTTCCGGATGTAATGTCAAGAAAAGGACTTGACTTCTGATATTGCTTTGCACTTCGTCTGTGACTTTCAAGATAAACATTCTCCAGTGATGTTTGGGTGCCAAACACATATCCTATTGTACAGTGTGTTTTGCTTTGTTGCTTCACCTATAAGACAATATAGTAAATGCCTTTTTGTTTAGTAAATGTGTATGTATGGTAAAAAACAAAAAACAAACAAAAATTAATTCACCTGTACACGAAAACATCCTCTGTTCAATGATTGCTTCTAATTGCAGATATTTGTTTAAACGTGTAGTAACCTTGTAAATTTTCTTTTTTTCATAATATGTAGAGGTGGTGTCTCATAATCAGTGTAAACAATTTTGGCATAAGTATATGATTCGAATGCAATGCACAACCTAATAACCATTCTGTGCTAAGAGGGAGGACCCTCCAAATATAAATTAATTGCAGGACTTCCTTGCCAATAACACAAAGGGTTACAATCTTAAAAAAAAAAAAAGATAAAATGTCCTTTTTGGATAAACGAGGGGCGTACAGTATTCCATTGTAATTTTAAAGAGAAAATACAGGTTTTAACTGTAATTTCCAAACTTTTTAAATACTAAAATGTTTAATTTATGTCTTCTACCTAATATGTGCCACAGTATTTGTAGTAAATCTTTTTTTTTTTTTTTTTTTTCCCCCCTTATTTATTTATGTGATTACACTTGTGGTGGGTTGAGGTACCTCTGAGTTAGACTGCTGCTTCGATTACACTCTGAACTTACTAAAACTTTCTGTGGTATCATACATTTAAAAAGTAAACTGATAATCTAGATCTCTGCAGCTTGAAATACTTTTACTGAAAGATTAAGTCACTTGGATGTGGCAGAAGTATTACACTATTCCCTTAATATGTAAATTCCTCATTAAAAACCAAAATCTTTTTTGGTTACCCTGTAGCCTTTGCAGAATGAGAATGCACTAGAGTGTAATGGAACAATATTTGTACAGTATGATCACAGTGGTTCGAAGAATGTATATAAGCACAAATATGTAAAATGAAATATCCGATCTGTTAAGCTTTTTTTGTTCAGGTATGTGAAGTGTGAAAGTGCTTTGCTCATTTAATGTGTAACTCTGGGTTAATTAGCTTTTGCGTGAAGTCACCCACCAAAGTAAATTAAAAAAGCACATTTAAAGAGTAACCAATAACTTATATACCCATCATCCTTAATCCCACAGACATTTGAATTCTTTGTTTTTCTTTAACACTATTTCATGGTTTCCCTTGTGGGAGGAAATGGCTTGGTGTATGTTTTTTAAAAAAAAACAAACAAAACAACAACTCATGTATTTAAGAAAGATTAAAATGCGTTTGTTAAAGGTGCTTATTTCTATTTACTCCAAATAGATATAAAATGTGTAAATTTAATAAAATATTCCCCTATCTGTTGTTACAAATGTGGTGTTCCTAATAAAATGTGTTATTTTATCCATGGCTGAGAGCAAAATACATGTGTTTCCTTGGGACATGGTATTTGATCCTAGTCTAAATTTTGTGAATGTGTTCCGAATGACCTCCAGGTGAACTTTGGTACCCAAGAAATTCCCAAGATTCTTAAACCCATTCTGAGTTCTGTACAGCACATGTACATTAAAGCTCTATAATGATTTTAATTACTGGGGTATTCTAAGTGGCTCCTTTAATTATGTATGCTGGCTATCTAAGCATTTCTGTATGAACAGCTAAGTGAAACTGTACAGATATTGTTTATGATGAAGCTTTGTACTGTGGAATGTGCTTAATAAAAAAAATGGCTAAATCACTATTTTAGTAAGTCTTTCCCTATTAAAATGTATGACTTGCAATTGTTTTAGTTTAAATTATTAAAAAATAAACACCTCTTGTTTGGATGTATTAGTGAAGTATATAACCTCATACCTTCTTTGTGTAGTTGGAACCCTCTCACAGAAGTCTTCAGGGTGCCTCCCTCTATTCAATTTTTTTTTCTTTGATTCTGTTTCAGTTCTATTTCTACCTATTACAGAATGACAGTGTAGTGTGCTTGGTGCATCAGTGAAGATAATTTTAATACTTAAGCTCTTGATTGCTAGTTTTGAGGATTGGTGGTTTTGAACCCCAGTTGCACCTGTGTGTGGATGGTCTAGCCCTTGTCCATAATCTTCTACAGACAAGGTTGTGTTTTCTGTCCTGGTTCAGAAAAAAGTTTCTCCCCTTTTAACTCGAAACATACAGAACATCAATTCTGTAAAATTCAAATAGTATGTAATGCAATATATAACACTCTGCCACCCAGTTTCCCTTGTTAGACAAGCATTTTATATTATGCACTTTTGAGACGTCTATTTGAGAAATGTTTTATGCATTATACTTATGCATTCATAAAGAAACTAGTTTCACTTGCTTGTACTTTCTATCAGGTTGGGTATTACAGGTATTGCCAAATTCTATTTTTTTTTAAATATTTTTTTTATACTATATAATCTAGTAACTTTCATCATAGTGATATCACATATAATAGATGCTTTTCTTTCATGTAATTAACAAGAGTCCATGAGCTAGTGACGTATGGGATATACATTCCTACCAGGAGGGGCAAAGTTTCCCAAACCTTAAAATGCCTATAAATACACCCCTCACCACACCCACAAATAAGTTTTACAAACTTTGCCTCCAAGGGAGGTGGTGAAGTAAGTTTGTGCTAGATTTGCTACAGCTCCGAGAATTTTCACAAAGATTCTCGGTGCCCTTCTGTCTGTAATCAGAGAACAGGGTATTGTGGTATTTCCTTATTTGGACGATATCTTGGTACTTGCTCAGTCTTTACATTTAGCAGAGTCTCATACGAATCGACTTGTGTTGTTTCTTCAAGATCATGGTTGGAGGATCAATTTACCAAAAAGTTCTTTGATTCCTCAAACAAGGGTAACCTTTCTGGGTTTCCAGATAGATTCAGTGTCCATGACTCTGTCTTTAACAGACAAGAGACGTCTAAAATTGATTACAGCTTGTCGAAACCTTCAGTCTCAATCATTCCCTTCGGTAGCCTTATGCATGGAAATTCTAGGTCTTATGACTGCTGCATCGGACGCGATCCCCTTTGCTCGTTTTCACATGCAACCTCTTCAGCTCTGTATGCTGAACCAATGGTGCAGGGATTACACGAAGATATATCAATTAATATCTTTAAAACCGATTGTTCGACACTCTCTAACGTGGTGGACAGATCAGGGGGCTTCTTTTGTTCTTCCGACCTGGACTGTAATTTCAACAGATGCAAGTCTCACAGGTTGGGGAGCTGTGTGGGGATCTCTGACGGCACAGGGAGTTTGGGAATCTCAGGAGGTGAGATTACCGATCAATATTTTGGAACTCCGTGCAATTTTCAGAGCTCTTCAGTTTTGGCCTCTTCTGAAGAGAGAATCGTTCATTTGTTTTCAGACAGACAATGTCACAACTGTGGCATACATCAATCATCAAGGAGGGACTCACAGTCCTCTGGCTATGAAAGAAGTATCTCGAATTTTGGTTTGGGCGGAATCCAGCTCCTGTCTAATCTCTGCGGTTCATATCCCAGGTGTAGACAATTGGGAAGCGGATTATCTCAGTCGCCAAACGTTGCATCCGGGCGAATGGTCTCTTCACCCAGAGGTATTTCTTCAGATTGTTCAAATGTGGGGGCTTCCAGAGATAGATCTGATGGCCTCTCATCTAAACAAGAAACTTCCCAGGTATCTGTCCAGATCCCGGGATCCTCAGGCGGAGGCAGTGGATGCATTATCACTTCCTTGGAAGTATCATCCTGCCTATATCTTTCCGCCTCTAGTTCTTCTTCCAAGAGTAATCTCCAAGATTCTGAGGGAATGCTCGTTTGTTCTGCTAATAGCTCCGGCATGGCCTCACAGGTTTTGGTATGCGGATCTTGTCCGGATGGCATCTTGCCAACCATGGACTCTTCCGTTAAGACCAGACCTTCTGTCGCAAGGTCCTTTTTTCTTGTTTAAAATTACATGCCCTATTTGAAAAATAAAAGTTTTTTTTTGGCCTTGACTGTCCCTTTAACTTTAAAGGTATGGAGATTGAACGCTTGATTCTTAGTCAAAGAGGTTTCTCTGACTCTGTGATTGATACTATGTTACAGGCTCGTAAATCTGTATCTAGAGAGATATATTATAGAGTCTGGAAGACTTATATTTCTTGGTGTCTTACTCATCATTTTTCTTGGTATTCTTTTAGAATTCCGAGAATATTACAATTTCTTCAGGATGGTTTAGATAAGGGTTTGTCCGCAAGTTCCTTGAAAGGACAAATCTCTGCTCTTTCTGTTCTTTTTCACAGAAAGATTGCTATTCTTCCTGATATTCATTGTTTTGTACAAGCTTTGGTTCGTATAAAACCTGTCATTAAGTCAATTTCTCCTCCATGGAGTTTGAATTTGGTTCTGGGAGCTCTTCAAGCTCCTCCGTTTGAACCTATGCATTCATTGGACATTAAATTGCTTTCTTGGAAAGTTTTGTTCCTTTTGGCCATCTCTTCTGCCAGAAGAGTTTCTGAATTATCTGCTCTTTCTTGTGAGTCTCCTTTTCTGATTTTTCATCAGGATAAGGCGGTGTTGCGAACTTCTTTTGAATTTTTACCTAAGGTTGTGAATTCCAACAACATTAGTAGAGAAATCGTGGTTCCTTCATTATGTCCTAATCCTAAGAATTCTAAGGAGAAATCGTTACATTCTTTGGATGTTGTTAGAGCTTTGAAATATTATGTTGAAGCTACTAAATCTTTCCGAAAGACTTCTAGTCTATTTGTCATCTTTTCTGGTTCTAGAAAAGGCCAGAAAGCTTCTGCCATTTCTTTGGCATCCTGGTTGAAATCTTTAATTCATCTTGCCTATGTTAAATCGGGTAAGACTCCGCCTCAGAGGATTACAGCTCATTCTACTAGGTCAGTTTCTACTTCCTGGGCGTTTAGGAATGAAGCTTCAGTTGATCAGATTTGCAAAGCAGCGACTTGGTCCTCTTTGCATACTTTTACTAAATTCTACCATTTTGATGTATTCTCTTCTTCTGAAGCAGTTTTTGGTAGAAAGGTACTTCAGGCAGTGGTTTCGGTTTGAATCTTCTGCTTATGTTTTTCATTAAACTTTATTTTGGGTGTGGATTATTTTCAGCAGGAATTGGCTGTCTTTATTTTATCCCTCCCTCTCTAGTGACTCTTGTGTGGAAAGATCCACATCTTGGGTATTCATTATCCCATACGTCACTAGCTCATGGACTCTTGTTAATTACATGAAAGAAAACATAATTTATGTAAGAACTTACCTGATAAATTCATTTCTTTCATATTAACAAGAGTCCATGAGGCCCACCCTTTTTTGTGGTGGTTATGATTTTTTTGTATAAAGCACAATTATTCCAATTCCTTATTTTATATGCTTCGCACTTTTTTCTTATCACCCCACTTCTTGGCTATTCGTTAAACTGATTTGTGGGTGTGGTGAGGGGTGTATTTATAGGCATTTTAAGGTTTGGGAAACTTTGCCCCTCCTGGTAGGAATGTATATCCCATACGTCACTAGCTCATGGACTCTTGTTAATATGAAAGAAATGAATTTATCAGGTAAGTTCTTACATAAATTATGTTATTTCTTTCCTAAGATATGGTGAGTCCACGGTTTCATCAATTACTATTGGGAATACCACTCCTGGCCAGCAGGAGCAGCAAAGAGCACCACAGCAAAGCTTTTTAAGTATAACTTCCCTTCCCACAATCCCCATTCATTCTCTTTGCCTTGGTGCATGGAGGAGGTGAAGTTTTGGTGTCTGAAGATTGGATTTATTCACTTCAATCAAGATTTTATTATTTTGAAAGCCAGAGTAGGTTTGCTCTGATCTTTCCTCTCAATATTGGGTCTAGCTGTACTCCACGGTAGTCTCTTCAGTAGGGCAGTGGTGGCTTTTAAGCAGTTAGGAATTTGTGAAGTGGGCTTCGCTGCGTTTTCCGAACATGTTGCTGCCCTGGTATAGAAAGCCAGAGTAGGTTTACTCTGTAATTTCTTTTTTTAAACAGGTCTCTGTGAGGAGTGGCGTCCTCATACCAGGTGAGCTATCGTCCTGCCGGACTGCTGAATGTGCAGGTAAGTGCCTTTTCTTCTATAAGGTAAGAAGAGTCCACGGATTCATCCTTTACTTGTGGGATATTCTCCTCCTGCTAACAGGAAGTGGCAAAGAGCACCACAGCAGAGCTGTCTATATAGCTTCTTCCTTAGCTCCACCCCCCAGTCATTCTCTTTGCCTACTCTAAGTACTAGGAAGGGTAAAGTGAAAGAGGTGATAAAATATTAGTTTTAATTTCTTCAAGCAAGAGTTTATTTTAAATGGTACCGGTGTGTACTATTTACTCTCAGGCAACAGATGGATGAAGACTTCTGCCTAGTATGTTCAGTCATATTTTTCTTTAGAGACTGTGTATTTCAGAAAGGCTGACAGTATCCCCATGAGGGTAAGGGTAAGCAGTAATCCTAAGAGCTAATAAGAAGGGCATTACAAAAATGGTTGACACTGAGTTGTAAATGTTTGTGGGCAAACGTTTTATGAACTGGGAGTGCTGTTTAACGTTTTGGGGCAATAACGTTTTGGGCAACTTTGAGGGTACACTTGGCTTGGCTTATTTTTTGGGGTCTCAGAACCCACATGGCTAGTTGAAAACCGCTCTGGTGCGGTTCTTTGAGGCTGTAGAGACATCAATTGAGATGGGTGGGGCCTATTTTCGCGCCTCAGATGCGCAGTTATTTTCTCGCAGCAAGCTCCAACTCCTGAGGGCCCTGGTGAATGTTTTGGGCCAAATCGAAGCTTTAACCCCATATTTACTATCCCTGAGGATTTTCTCCGGATTTAGGCCTAATTTCAATCCGGTTTGCACATCAAAGGGTTAAATGTTAAATTCCTTGTGGGGCAATCCTAACTACATATATTGTGTCTGCTTGCAAAATTTTGAAAAATTTGGTGCATTTTAAAACTGTTTTGCAGAACGTGTATGCTTTTTTTCTCTTAAAGGCGCAGTACCGTTTTTTAAGATTATTTTTTTCACTAAATAAAGTGTTTTCATGCTTGTTTGTAGTCATTACTAGCCTGTTCAACATGTCTGACATTGAGGAAAGTCAATGTTCTATATGTTTAGAAGCCATTGTGGAACCTACACTTAGAATGTGTCCCTCATGCACTGAAAGGTCAATAAATTGCAAAGAACATATTTTAGCTACTAAAAGTATGTCGCAGAATGATTCTCAGTCAGAAGGAAATCAGGTTATACCATCTAATTCTCCCCAAGTGTCACAACCATTAACGCCCGCACAAGCAATGCCAAGTACTTCTAGTGCGTCTAATTCTTTCACCCTGCAAGATATGGCCGCAGTTATGAATACTACCTTCAGAGGTTTTATCTAAGCTGCCTGGGTTGCAGGGGAAGCGCAGTAGGTCTGGTGTGAGATCAAACGCTGAGCCCTCTGACGCTTTATTAGCCATATCCAATGTACCCTCACAATGCTCTGAGTTGGGGGTGAAGGATTTGCTGGCTGAGGGAGAGATTTCTGATTCAGGAAAGATGTTCCCTCAGACAGACTCAGATATGACGGCTTTTAAATTTAAACTAGAACACCTCTGCTTATTGCTCAGGGAGGTTTTAGCGACTCTGGATGATTGTGACCCTATTGTAGTTCCAGAGAAATGGACAGATATCTAGAGGTTCCTGCCTACACTGATGTTTTTCCGGTCCCTAAGAGGATTTCGGACGTTGTTACTAAGGAGTGGGATAGACCAGGTATTCCGCTCCCCCTCCTACTTTAAAAAAATGTTTCCCATATCAGACACCATGCAGGACTCGTGGCAGACGGTCCCTAAGGTGGAGGGAGCCATTTCTACCTTGGCTAAGAGTACAACTATACCTATTGAGGACAGTTGTGCTTTCAAAGATCCTATGGATAAAAAAATTAGAGGGTCTCCTGAAGAAAATATTTGTTCATCAAGGTTTTCTTCTCCAACCTATAGCTTGCATTGTTCCTGTAACTACTGCAGCGTCCATTTGGTTTGAGGCTCTGGAGGAGGATCTTCTTAGATGATATTCTGGATAGAATTAGGGCTCTCAAGCTAGCTAATTCTTTCATTACAGATGCCGCTTTTCAACTGGTTAAATTAGCGGCGAAAAATTCAGGTTTTGCCATTTTAGCACGTAGAACGTTATGGCTTAAGTCCTGGTCTGCTGATGTGTCATCAAAAGCTAAGCTGTTAGCCATACCTTTCAAGGGTAAGACCCTATTCGGGCCTGAACTGAAAGAGATAATTTCAGACATCACTGAAGGAAAAGGCCATGCCCTTCCTCAGGATAAGATAAATAAGATGAGGACCAAACAAAATAATTTCCTTTCGGAACTTCAAAGGTGGTCCCTCTTCCCCTGCCGCAAAACAAGAGGGGAATTTCGCTCAATCCAAGTCAGTCTGGAGACCTAATCAGACTTGGAACAAGGGTAAACAGGCCAAGAAGCCCGCTGCTGCCACCAAGACAGCATGAAGGGGTAGCCCCCGATCCGGGACCGGATCTAGTAGGGGGCAGACTTTCTCTCTTTGCTCAGGCTTGGGCAAGAGATGTTCAGGACACCTGGGCTTTAGAAATCGTATCCCAGGGGTATCTTCTGGATTTCAAAGATTCTCCCCAAGGGGGAGATTCCATCTTTCTCAATTGTCTGTAAACCAGACAAAAAGAGAGGCGTTCTTACGCTGTGTAGAAGACCTTTATACCATGGGAGTGATCTGCCCTGTTCCGAAAACAGAATAGGGGCAAGGGTTCTACTCCAATCTGTTTGTGGTTCCCAAAAAAGAGGGAACCTTCAGACCAATTTTGGATCTCAAGATTCCAAACAAATTCCTCAGAGTCCCATCCTTCAAGATGGAGACCATTCAGACTATTTTGCCAATGATCCAGGAGGGTCAATATATGACCACCATGGACTTAAAGGATGCGTATCTACACATCCCTATCCACAAAGATCACCAGTTCCTCAGGTTCGCCATTCTGGACAAGCATTACCAGTTTGTGGCTCTTCCCTTCGGGTTGGCCACAGCTCCCAGAATTTTCACAAAGGTGCTAGGGTCCCTTCATAGCTGTGGCGCCCTATCTGGACGATATCTTAATCCAGGCGTCGACTTACCAACTAGCCAAGTCTCACACGGACATCGTGTTGGCTTTTCTAAGATCTCACGGGTGGAAAGTGAACGTAAAAAAGATTTCACTTATCCCTCTCACAAGAGTTCCATTCCTGGGATCTCTGGTAGATTCGGTGGACATGAGAATTTTTCTGACGGAGGTCAGGAAATCAAAGATTTTATCCGTCTGCCGAGCTCTTCATTCCATTGCTCGGCCGTCAGTGGCTCAGTGTATGGAGGTAATCGGCTTAATGGTAGCGGCAATGGGACATAGTTCCGTTTGCTCGCTTGCACCTCAGACCACTGCAACTATGCATGCTCAAACAGTGGAATGGGGATTATGCAGATTTATCTCCTCAGATAAATCTGGACCAAGAGACCAGAGACTTTCTTCTTTGGTGGTTGTCACAGGATCTGTCAAAGGGAATGTTTCCGCAGGCCAGCGTGGGTCATAGTGACGACGGACGCCAGCCTATTGGGCTGGGGGTGCAGTCTGGAATTCCCCGAAAGCACAGGGTTTGTCGACTCAGGAGGAGGCTCTCCTCCCGATAAATATTCTAGAACAGAGTGATATTCAATGCGCTTCAGGCGTGGCCAGATTCATAAGATTCCAGTCGGACAATATCACAACTGTAACATATATCAATCATCAGGGGGGGAACAAAGAGTTCTCTAGTGATGATAGAGGTTACCAAAATAATTTGATGGGCAGAGACTCACTCTTGCCATCTATCAGCAATCTATATCCCAGAAGTGGAGAACTGGGAAGCAGATTTTCTAAGTCGTCAGACTTTTCATCCGGGGGAGTGGGAACTCCATCCGGAGGTGCTTGCACAATTGATTCGGCAATGGGGCACACCAGAATTGGATCTGATGGCGTCTCGTCAGAACGCCAAACTTCCTCGTTACGGGTCCAGGTCAAGGGTTCCTTAGGCAGTACTGATAGATGCTCTAACAGTACCCTGGTCGTTTAACCTAGCTTATGTGTTTCCACCATTTCCTCTCCTTCCTCGTTTGATTGCCAGAATCAAACAGGAGAGAGCTTCAGTGATTTTGATAGCACCTGCGTGGCCATGCAGGACTTGGTATGCGGACCTGGTGGACATGTCATCTCTTCCATCATGGAGTCTGCCACTGAGACAGGACCTTCTGATTCAAAGTCCGTTCCAGCATCCAAATCTAGTTTCCTAGGATTTTGTCCTTTCTGGAGAAGGGGCTATCAGCTAGTTCCTTAAAGGGACAGATATCTGCTTTATCAATTCTTCTGCAAAAACGTCTGGCAGATGTTCCAGACGCTCAGTCGTTCTGTCAGGCTTTAGTTAGAATCAAGCCTGTGTTTAATCCTGTTGCTCCGCCATGGAGTTTGAATTTAGTTCTAAATGTTCTTCAAGGGGTTCCGTTTGAACCTATACATTCCATAGATATTAAGCTTCTATCTTGGAAAGTTTTGTTTTTAGTTGCTATCTCTTCGGCTCAAAGAGTTTCTGAACTATCTGCATTGCAATGTGACTCGCCTTACCTTGTTTTCTATGCTGATAAGGTGGTTTTGCGTACCAAACCTGGATTCCTTCCTAAGGTTGTTACTAATAGGAATATCAATCAGGAAATTGTTGTTCCTTCTCTGTGTCCTAATCCTCCTTCTCAGAAGGAGCGTCTGTTGCACAACTTGGACGTGGTTCGTGCTTTGAAGTTTTACTTGCAAGCGACCAAAGATTTCCGTCAAACATCATCTTTGTTTGTTGTCTTTTCTGGAAAACGTAGAGGTCAAAAAGCTACGGCTACCTCTCTTGCCTTTTGGCTGAAAAGCATCATTCGTTTGGCATACGAGACTGCTGGACAGCAGCCTCCTGAAAGAATTACAGCTCACTCTACTAGAGCGGTGGCTTTCCCATGGGTTTTTAAAAATTATGCTTCTGTTGAACAGATTTGTAAGGCTGTGACTTGGTCTTCGCTTCATACCTTTTCCAAATTTGATACCTTTGCTTCTTCGGAGGCTATTTTTGGGAGAAAAGTTCTTCAAGCAGTGGTGCCTTCTGTTTAACCATCTGTCTTGTCCCTCCCGTTCATCCGTGTCCTATAGCTTTGGTATTGTATCCCACAAGTAAAGGATGAATCCGTGGACTCGTCTTACCTTATAGAAGAAAAGTAAATTTATGCTTACCTGATAAATTAATTTATTCTATGGTAAGACGCGTCTACGGCCCGCCCTGTCATTTTAAGGTAGATTATGTTTCTTTCATGTAATTAGCAAGAGTCCATGAGCTAGTGACGTATGGGATATACATTCCTACCAGGAGGGGCAAAGTTTCCCAAACCTCAAAATGCCTACAAATACACCCCTCACCACACCCACAAATCAGTTTTACAAACTTTGCCTCCTATGGAGGTGGTGAAGTAAGTTTGTGCTAGATTCTACGTTGATATGCGCTCCGCAGCAGGTTGGAGCCCGGTTTTCCTCTCAGCGTGCAGTGAATGTCAGAGGGATGTGAGGAGAGTGTTGCCTGTTTGAATTCAATTATCTCCTTCTACGGGGTCTATTTCATAGGTTCTCTGTTATCGGTCGTAGAGATTCATCTCTTACCTCCCTTTTCAGATCGACGATATACTCTTTTATATATATATATATATATATATATATATATATATATATATACCATTACCTCTGCTGATTTTCGTTTCAGTACTGGTTTGGCTTTCTACAAACATGTAGATGAGTGTCCTGGGGTAAGTAAGTCTTATTTTCTGTGACACTCTAAGCTATGGTTGGGCACTTTTATATAAAGTTCTAAATATATGTATTCAAACATTTATTTGCCTTGACTCAGGATGTTCAACATTCCTTATTTTCAGACAGTCAGTTTCATATTTGGGATAATGCATTTGAATCAATTATTTTTCTTACCTTAAAAATTTGACTTTTTTCCCTGTGGGCTGTTAGGCTCGCGGGGGCTGAAAATGCTTAATTTTATTGCGTCATTCTTGGCGCTGACTTTGTTAGCGCAAAAAATCTTTTCTGTTTCCGGCGTCATACGTGTCGCCGGAAGTTGCGTCATTTTTTGACGTTCTTTTGCGCCAAAAATGTAGGCGTTCCGGACGTGGCGTCATTTTTGGCGCCAAAAGCATTTAGGCGCCAAATAATGTGGGCGTCTTATTTGGCGCTAAAAAATATGGACGTCGCTTTTGTCTCCACATTATTTAAGTCTCATTTTTCTTTGCTTCTGGTTGCTAGAAGCTTGTTCCTTGGCATTTTTTCCCATTCCTGAAACTGTCATTTAAGGAATTTGATCAATTTTGCTTTATATGTTGTTTTTTCTCTTACATATTGCAAGATGTCTCACGTTGCATCTGAGTCAGAAGATACTTCAGAAAAATCGCTGTCTGGTGCTGGAACTACCAAAGCTATGTGTATCTGCTATAAACTTTTGGTAGCTGTTCCTCCAGCTGTTGTTTGTATTAATTGTCATGACAAACTTTTTAATGCAGATATTTCCTTTAGTAATGTACCATTACCTGTTGCAGTTCCATCAACATCTAATGTTCAGAATGTTCCTGATAACATAAGAAATTTTGTTTCTGAATCCATCAAGAAGGCTATGTCTGTTATTCCTCCTTCTAGTAAACATAAAAAATCTTTTAAAACTTCTCTTTATACAGATGAATTTTTAAATGAACATCATCATTCTGATTCTAATGACTCTTCTGGTTCAGAGGATTCTGTCTCAGAGGTTGATGCTGATAAATCTTCATATTTATTTAAAATGGAATTTATTCGTTCTTTACTTAAAGAAGTACTAATTGCTTTAGAAATTGAGGATTCTGGTCCTCTTGATACTAAATCTAAACGTTTAGATAAGGTCTTTAAATCTTCTGTGGTTATTCCAGAAGTTTTTCCTGTTCCTGGTGCTATTTCTGAAGTAATTTCCAGAGAATGGAATAATTTGGGTAATTCATTTACTCCTTCTAAATGTTTTAAGCAATTATATCCTGTGCCGTCTGACAGATTAGAATTTTGGGACAAAATCCCTAAAGTTGATGGGGCTATTTCTACCCTTGCTAAACGTACTACTATTCCTACGTCAGATGGTACTTCGTTTAAGGATCTTTTAGATAGGAAAATTGAATCCTTTCTAAGAAAAGCTTATCTGTGTTCAGGTAATCTTCTTAGACCTGCTATATCATTGGCTGATGTTGCTGCAGCTTCAACTTTTTGGTTGGAAACTTTAGCGCAACAAGTAACAGATCATGATTCTCATAATATTATTCTTCTTCTTCAACATGCTAATAATTTTATCTGTGATGCCATTTTTGATATTATCAGAGTTGATGTCAGGTTTATGTCTCTAGCTATTTTAGCTAGAAGAGCTTTATGGCTTAAAACTTGGAATGCTGATATGTCTTCTAAATCGACTCTACTTTCCATTTCTTTCCAGGGTAACAAATTATTTGGTTCTCAGTTGGATTCTATTATCTCAACTGTTACTGGTGGGAAAGGAACTTTTTTACCACAGGATAAAAAATCTAAGGGTAAAAACTGGGCTAATAATCGTTTTCGTTCCTTTCGTTTCAACAAAGAACAAAAACCTGATCCTTCATCCTCAGGAGCAGTTTCAGTTTGGAAACCATCTCCAGTCTGGAATAAATCCAAGCCTTCTAGAAAAGCAAAGCCAGCTTCTAAGTCCACATGAAGGTGCGGCCCTCATTCCAGCTCAGCTGGTAGGGGGCAGGTTACGTTTTTTCAAAGAAATTTGGATCAATTCTGTTCACAATCTTTGGATTCAAAACATTGTTTCAGAAGGGTACAGAATTGGTTTCAAGATAAGACCTCCTGCAAAGAGATTTTTTTCTTTCCCGTGTCCCAGTAAATCCAGTGAAAGCTCAAGCATTTCTGAAATGTGTTTCAGATCTAGAGTTGGCTGGAGTAATTATGCCAGTTCCAGTTCTGGAACAGGGGCTGGGGTTTTATTCAAATCTCTTCATTGTACCAAAGAAGGAGAATTCCTTCAGACCAGTTCTGGATCTAAAAATATTGAATCGTTATGTAAGGATACCAACGTTCAAAATGGTAACTGTAAGGACTATCTTGCCTTTTGTTCAGCAAGGGCATTATATGTCCACAATAGATTTACAGGATGCATATCTGCATATTCCGATTCATCCAGATCATTATCAGTTCCTGAGATTCTCTTTTCTGGACAAGCATTACCAGTTTGTGGCTCTGCCGTTTGGCCTAGCTACAGCTCCAAGAATTTTTACAAAGGTTCTCGGTGCCCTTCTGTCTGTAATCAGAGAACAGGGTATTGTGGTAATTCCTTATTTGGACGATATCTTGGTACTTGCTCAGTCTTTACATTTAGCAGAATCTCATACGAATCGACTTGTGTTGTTTCTTCAAGATCATGGTTGGAGGATCAATTCACTAAAACGTTCATTGATTCCTCAGACAAGGGTAACCTTTCTGGGTTTCCAGATAGATTCAGTGTCCATGACTCTGTCTTTGACAGACAAGAGACGTCTAAAATTGATTTCAGCTTGTCGAAACCTTCAGTCACAATCATTCCCTTCGGTAGCCTTATGCATGGAAATTCTAGGTCTTATGACTGCTGCATCGGACGCGATCCCCTTTGCTCGTTTTCACATGCGACCTCTTCAGCTCTGTATGCTGAATCAATGGTGCAGGGATTACACAAAGATATCTCAATTAATATCTTTAAAACCGATTGTACGACACTCTCTAACGTGGTGGACAGATCACCATCGTTTAATTCAGGGGGCTTCTTTTGTTCTTCCGACCTGGACTGTAATTTCAACAGATGCAAGTCTTACAGGTTGGGGAGCTGTGTGGGGATCTCTGACGGTACAAGGAGTTTGGGAATCTCAGGAGGTGAGATTACGATCAATATTTTGGAACTCCGTGCAATTTTCAGAGCTCTTCAGTCTTGGTCTCTTCTGAAGAGAGAATCGTTCATTTGTTTTCAGACAGACAATGTCACAACTGTGGCATACATCAATCATCAAGGAGGACTCACAGTCCTCTGGCTATAAAAAAAAAGTATCTCGAATTCTGGTTTGGGCGGAATCCAGCTCCTGTCTAATCTCTGCGGTTCATATCCCAGGTATAGACAATTGGGAAGCGGATTATCTCAGTCACCAAACGTTGCATCCGGGCGAATGGTCTCTTCACCCAGAGGTATTTCTTCAGATTGTTCATATGTGGGAGCTTCCAGAAATAGATCTGATGGCGTCTCATCTAAACAAGAAACTTCCCAGGTATCTGTCCAGATCCCGGGATACTCAGGCGGAAGCAGTGGATGCATTATCACTTCCTTGGAAGTATCATCCTGCCTATATCTTTCCGCCTCTAGTTCTTCTTCCAAAAATAATCTCCAAGATTCTGAAGGAAAGCTCGTTTGTTCTGCTGGTAGCTCCGGCATGGCCTCACAGGTTTTGGTATGCGGATCTTGTCCGGATGGCCTCTTGCCATCCGTGGACTCTTCCGCTAAGACCAGACCTTCTGTCGCAAGGTCCTTTTCTTTCATGTAATTAGCAAGAGTCCATGAGCTAGTGACGTATGGGATATACATTCCTACCAGGAGGGGCAAAGTTTCCCAAACCTTAAAATGCCTATAAATACACCCCTCACCACACCCACAATTCAGTTTTTACAAACTTTGCCTCCGATGGAGGTGGTGAAGTAAGTTTGTGCTAGATTCTACGTTGATATGCGCTCCGCAGCAAGTTGGAGCCCGGTTTTCCTCTCAGCGTGCAGTGAATGTCAGAGGGATGTGAGGAGAGTATTGCCTATTTGAATTCAATGATCTCCTTCTACGGGGTCTATTTCATAGGTTCTCTGTTATCGGTCGTAGAGATTCATCTCTTACCTCCCTTTTCAGATCGACGATATACTCTTATATATACCATTACCTCTGCTGATTCTCGTTTCAGTACTGGTTTGGCTTTCTACAAACATGTAGATGAGTGTCCTGGGGTAAGTAAATCTTATTTTCTGTGACACTCTAAGCTATGGTTGGGCACTTTGTTTATAAAGTTCTAAATATATGTATTCAAACATTTATTTGCCTTGACTCAGAATGTTCAACATTCCTTATTTTTCAGACAGTCAGTTTCATATTTGGGATAAATGCATTTGTTTCAATCATTTTTTCTTACCTTAAAAAATTTGACTTTTTCCCTGTGGGCTGTTAGGCTCGCGGGGGCAGAAAATGCTTCATTTTATTGCGTCATTCTTGGCGCGGACTTTTTTGGCGCAAAATTTTTTTTTCTGTTTCCGGCGTCATACGTGTCGCCGGAAGTTGCGTCATTTTTTGACGTTTTTTTGCGTCAAAAATGTCGGCGTTCCGGATGTGGCGTCATTTTTGGCGCCAAAAGCATTTAGGCGCCAAATAATGTGGGCGTCTTTTTTGGCGCTAAAAAATATGGGCGTCATTTTTGTCTCCACATTATTTAAGTCTCATTATTTATTGCTTCTGGTTGCTAGAAGCTTGTTCACTGGCATTTTTTTCCCATTCCTGTCATTTAAGGAATTTGATCAATTTTGCTTTATATGTTGTTTTTTTCTTTTACATATTGCAAGATGTTCCACGTTGCAACTGAGTCAGAAGATACTTCAGGAAAA
>NW_026513061.1:0-82379 GCF_027579735.1 Bombina bombina
TATTTGTTATCTTTTCTGGTTCTAGGAAAGGTCAGAAGGCTTCTGCCATTTCTTTGGCGTCTTGGTTAAAGCTTTTGATTCATCATGCTTATTTGGAGTCGGGTAAATCCCTGCCTCAGAGGATTACGGCTCATTCTACTAGGTCAGTTTCTACTTCCTGGGCTTTTAAGAATGAAGCTTCTGTTGATCAGATTTGCAAAGCAGCAACTTGGTCTTCTTTGCATACTTTAACTAAATTCTACCATTTTGATGTTTTCTCTTCTTCAGAAGCAGTTTTTGGTAGAAAAGTACTTCAGGCAGCTGTTTCAGTTTGATTCTTCTGCTTATAATTTCAGTTTCTTTCATGTAATTAGCAAGAGTCCATGAGCTAGTGACGTATGGGATATACATTCCTACCAGGAGGGGCAAAGTTTCCCAAACCTCAAAATGCCTATAAATACACCCCTCACCACACCCACAATTCAGTTTTACAAACTTTGCCTCCGATGGAGGTGGTGAAGTAAGTTTGTGCTAGATTCTACGTTGATATGCGCTCCGCAGCAAGTTGGAGCCCGGTTTTCCTCTCAGCGTGCAGTGAATGTCAGAGGGATGTGAGGAGAGTATTGCCTATTTGAATGCAGTGATCTCCTTCTACGGGGTCTATTTCATAGGTTCTCTGTTATCGGTCGTAGAGATTCATCTCTTACCTCCCTTTTCAGATCGACGATATACTCTTATATATACCATTACCTCTGCTGATTCTCGTTTCAGTACTGGTTTGGCTTTCTACAAACATGTAGATGAGTGTCCTGGGGTAAGTAAATCTTATTTTCTGTGACACTCTAAGCTATGGTTGGGCACTTTGTTTATAAAGTTCTAAATATATGTATTCAAACATTTATTTGCCTTGACTCAGAATGTTCAACATTCCTTATTTTTCAGACAGTCAGTTTCATATTTGGGATAATGCACTTGAATTAATCAATTTTTTCTTACCTTCAAAAATTTGATTCTTTTTTCCCTGTGGGCTGTTAGGCTCGCGGGGGCTGAAAATGCTTCATTTTATTGCGTCATTCTTGGCGCGGACTTTTTTTGGCGCAAAAAAAAAAAATATTTTCCGTTTCCGGCGTCATACGTGTCACCGGAAGTTGCGTCATTTTTTGACGTTATTTTGCGCCAAAAATGTCAGCGTTCCGGATGTGGCGTCATTTTTGGCGCCAAAAGCATTTAGGCGCCAAATAATGTGGGCGTCTGATTTGGCGCTAAAAAAATAGTCTCATTTTTTCATTGCTTCTGGTTACTAGAAGCTTGTTCTTTGGCATTTTTTCCCATTCCTGAAACTGTCATTTAAGGAATTTGATCAATTTTGCTTTATATGTTGTTTTTTCTCTTACATATTGCAAGATGTCTCACGTTGCATCTGAGTCAGAAGATACTACAGGAAAATCGCTGTCTAGTGCTGGATCTACCAAAGCTAAGTGTATCTGCTGTAAACTTTTGGTAGCTATTCCTCCGGCTGTTGTTTGTATTAATTGTCATGACAAACTTGTTAATGCAGATAATATTTCCTTTAGTAAAGTACCATTGCCTGTTGCAGTTCCTTCAACATCTAAGGTGCAGAATGTTCCTGATAACATAAGAGATTTTGTTTCTGAATCCATAAAGAAGGCTATGTCTGTTATTTCTCCTTCTAGTAAACGTAAAAAATCTTTTAAAACTTCTCTCCCTACAGATGAATTTTTAAATGAACATCATCATTCTGATTCTGATGACTCTTCTGGTTCAGAGGATTCTGTCTCAGAGATTGATGCTGATAAATCTTCATATTTATTTAAAATGGAATTTATTCGTTCTTTACTTAAAGAAGTACTAATTGCTTTAGAAATAGAGGATTCTGGTCCTCTTGATACTAATTCTAAACGTTTAGATAAGGTATTTAAATCTCCTGTGGTTATTCCAGAAGTTTTTCCTGTTCCTAATGCTATTTCTGCAGTAATTTCCAAAGAATGGGATAAATTGGGTAATTCATTTACTCCTTCTAAACGTTTTAAGCAATTATATCCTGTGCCGTCTGACAGATTAGAATTTTGGGACAAAATCCCTAAAGTTGATGGGGCTATTTCTACCCTTGCTAAACGTACTACTATTCCTACGTCAGATGGTACTTCGTTTAAGGATCCTTTAGATAGGAAAATTGAATCCTTTCTAAGAAAAGCTTATCTGTGTTCAGGTAATCTTCTTAGACCTGCTATATCATTGGCTGATGTTGCTGCAGCTTCAACTTTTTGGTTGGAAACTTTAGCGCAACAAGTAACAGATCATGATTCTCATGATATTATTATTCTTCTTCAGCATGCTAATAATTTTATCTGTGATGCAATTTTTGATATTATCAGAGTTGATGTCAGGTTTATGTCTCTAGCTATTTTAGCTAGAAGAGCTTTATGGCTTAAGACTTGGAATGCTTATATGGCTTCTAAATCAACTCTACTTTCCATTTCTTTCCAGGGTAACAAATTATTTGGTTCTCAGTTGGATTCTATTATCTCAACTGTTACTGGTGGGAAAGGAACTTTTTTACCACAGGATAAAAAATCTAAGGGTAAAAACAGGGCTAATAATCGTTTTCGTTCCTTTCGCTTCAACAAAGAACAAAAGCCTAATCCTTCATCCTCAGGAGCAGTTTCAGTTTGGAAACCATCTCCGGTCTGGAATAAATCCAAGCCTGCTAGAAAGGCAAAGCCTGCTTCTAAGTCCACATGAAGGTGCGGCCCTCATTCCAGCTCAGCTGGTAGGGGGCAGGTTACGTTTTTTCAAAGAAATTTGGATCAATTCTGTTCACAATCTTTGGATTCAAAACATTGTTTCAGAAGGGTACAGAATTGGTTTCAAGATGAGACCTCCTGCAAAGAGATTTTTTCTTTCCCGTGTCCCAGTAAATCCAGTGAAAGCTCAAGCATTTCTGAATTGTGTTTCAGATCTAGAGTTGGCTGGAGTAATTATGCCAGTTCCAGTTCCGGAACAGGGGATGGGGTTTTATTCAAATCTCTTCATTGTACCAAAGAAGGAGAATTCCTTCAGACCAGTTCTGGATCTAAAAATATTGAATCGTTATGTAAGGATACCAACGTTCAAGATGGTAACTATAAGGACTATCTTGCCTTTTGTTCAGCAAGGGCATTATATGTCCACAATAGATTTACAGGATGCATATCTGCATATTCCGATTCATCCAGATCATTATCAGTTCCTGAGATTCTCTTTTCTGGACAAGCATTACCAGTTTGTGGCTCTGCCGTTTGGCCTAGCTACAGCTCCAAGAATTTTTACAAAGGTTCTCGGTGCCCTTCTGTCTGTAATCAGAGAACAGGGTATTGTGGTATTTCCTTATTTGGACGATATCTTGGTACTTGCTCAGTCTTTACATTTAGCAGAATCTCATACGAATCGACTTGTGTTGTTTCTTCAAGATCATGGTTGGAGGATCAATTTACCAAAAAGTTCATTGATTCCTCAGACAAGGGTAACTTTTCTGGGTTTCCAGATAGATTCAGTGTCCATGACTCTGTCTTTAACAGACAAGAGACGTCTAAAATTGATTTCAGCTTGTCGAAACCTTCAGTCACAATCATTCCCTTCGGTAGCCTTATGCATGGAAATTCTAGGTCTTATGACTGCTGCATCGGACGCGATCCCCTTTGCTCGTTTTCACATGAGACCTCTTCAGCTCTGTATGCTGAATCAATGGTGCAAGGATTACACAAAGATATCTCAATTAATATCTTTAAAACCGATTGTTCGACACTCTCTAACGTGGTGGACAGATCACCATCGTTTAATTCAGGGGGCTTCTTTTGTGCTTCCGACCTGGACTGTAATTTCAACAGATGCAAGTCTCACAGGTTGGGGAGCTGTGTGGGGATCTCTGACGGCACAAGGAGTTTGGGAATCTCAGGAGGTGAGATTACCGATCAATATTTTGGAACTCCGTGCAATTTTCAGAGCTCTTCAGTTTTGGCCTCTTCTGAAGAGAGAATCGTTCATTTGTTTTCAGACAGACAATGTCACAACTGTGGCATACATCAATCATCAAGGAGGGACTCACAGTCCTCTGGCTATGAAAGAAGTATCTCGAATTTTGGTTTGGGCGGAATCCAGCTCCTGTCTAATCTCTGCGGTTCATATCCCAGGTATAGACAATTGGGAAGCGGATTATCTCAGTCGCCAAACGTTGCATCCGGGCGAATGGTCTCTTCACCCAGAGGTATTTCTTCAGATTGTTCAAATGTGGGAACTTCCAGAAATAGATCTGATGGCGTCTCATCTAAACAAGAAACTTCCCAGGTATCTGTCCAGATCCCGGGATCCTCAGGCGGAGGCAGTGGATGCATTATCACTTCCTTGGAAGTATCATCCTGCTTATATCTTTCCGCCTCTAGTTCTTCTTCCAAGAGTAATCTCCAAGATTCTGAAGGAATGCTTGTTTGTTCTGCTGGTAGCTCCGGCATGGCCTCACAGGTTTTGGTATGCGGATCTTGTCCGGATGGCCTCTTGTCAACCGTGGACTCTTCCGTTAAGACCAGACCTTCTGTCACAAGGTCCTTTTCTTTCATGTAATTAGCAAGAGTCCATGAGCTAGTGACGTATGGGATATACATTCCTACCAGGAGGGGCAAAGTTTCCCAAACCTTAAAATGCCTATAAATACACCCCTCACCACACCCACAATTCAGTTTTACAAACTTTGCCTCCGATGGAGGTGGTGAAGTAAGTTTGTGCTAGATTCTACATTGATATGCGCTCCGCAGCAAGTTGGAGCCCGGTTTTCCTCTCAGCGTGCAGTGAATGTCAGAGGGATGTGAGGAGAGTATTGCCTATTTGAATGCAGTGATCTCCTTCTAAGGGGTCTATTTCATAGGTTCTCTGTTATCGGTCGTAGAGATTCATCTCTTACCTCCCTTTTCAGATCGACGATATACTCTTATATATACCATTACCTCTGCTGATTCTCGTTTCAGTACTGGTTTGGCTATCTGCTATATGTAGATGAGTGTCCTGGGGTAAGTAAGTCTTATTTTCTGTGACACTCCTAGCTATGGTTGGGCACTTTGTTTATAAAGTTCTAAATATATGTATTCAAACATTTATTTGCCTTGACTCAGAATGTTCAACTTTCCTTATTTTTCAGACAGTCAGTTTCATATTTGGGATAATGCATTTTAATTTAACATTTTTTACCTTAAAATTTGACTTTTTCCCTGTGGGCTGTTAGGCTCGCGGGGGCTGAAAATGCTTCATTTTTTTGCGTCATTCTTGGCGCGGACTTTTTTGGCGCAAAAATTCTATTTCCGTTTCCGGCGTCATACGTGTCGCCGGAAGTTGCGTCATTCTTTGACGTTATTTTGCGCCAAAAATGTCGGCGTTCCGGATGTGGCGTCATTTTTGGCGCCAAAAAGCATTTAGGCGCCAAATAATGTGGGCGTCTTATTTGGCGCGAAAAAATATGGGCGTCACTTTTGTCTCCACATTATTTAAGTCTCATTTTTTATTGCTTCTGGTTGCTAGAAGCTTGTTCTTTGGCATTTTTTCCCATTCCTGAAACTGTCATTTAAGGAATTTGATCAATTTTGCTTTATATGTTGTTTTTTTCTTTTACATATTGCAAGATGTTCCACGTTGCAACTGAGTCAGAAGATACTTCAGGAAAATCACTGCACAATGCTGGAGCTACCAAGCTAAGTGTATCTGCTATAAACTTTTGGTATCTGTTTCTCCAGCTGTTATTTGTATTGCATGTCATGTCAAACTTATTAATGCAGATAAAATTTCCTTTAGTACTGTTACATTACCTGTTGCTGTTCCGTCAACATCTAATTTTCAGAGTGTTCCTGATAACATAAGAGATTTTATTTTTTAAATCCATTAAGAAGGCTATGTCTGTTATTTTTCCTTCTAGTATACATAAAAGTCTTTTAAAACTTCTCTTTTTTTCAGATGAATTTTTAAATGAACATCATCATTCTGATACTGATAATGGTTCTTCTGGTTCTGAGGTTTCTGTCTCAGAGGTTGATGCTGATAAATCTTTGTATTTGTTCAAGATGGAATTTATTCGTTCTTTACTTAAAGAAGTGTTATTTGCATTAGAAATAGAGGATTCTGGTCCTCTTGATACTAAATGTAAACGTTTAAATAAGGTTTTTAAATCTCCTGTAGTTATTCCAGAAGTGTTTTATCTCCCTGATGCTATTTCTGAAGTAATTTCCAGGGAATGGAATAATTTGGGTAATTTATTTACTCCTTCTAGACGTTTAAGCAAATTATATCCTGTGCCATCTGACAGATTAGAGTTTTTTGGGACAAAAATCCCTAAGGTTATGGGGCTGTCTCTACTCCTGCTAATGTACTACTATTCCTACGGCAGATAGTACTTCATTTAAGGTTCCTTTAGATAGGAAAATTGATTCCTTTCTAAGAAAAGCTTACTTATGTTCAGGTAATTTTCTTAGACCTGCTATATTTTTAGCGGATGTTGCTGCAGCTTCAACTTTTTGGTTAGAAGCTTTAGCGCAACAAGTAACAGATCATAATTTTATAGCATTATTTTTATTCTATAACATGCTAATAATTTTATTGGTGATACCATCTTTTGATATCATTAGAGTTGATGTCAGGTATATGTCTCTAGCTATTTTAGCTAGAATAGCTTTATGGATTAAACTTGGAATGTTGACATGTCTTCTAAGTCAACTTTGCTTTCCCTTTCTTTCCAGGGTAAATAATCATTTTCGTTCCTTTCCTCACAAGGAACAAAAGCCTGATCCTTCATCCTCAGGAGCGGTATCAGTTTGGAAACTATTTCCAGTTTGGAATATATCCAAGCCTTATAGAAACCTATAGCCAGCTCCTAAGTACCTATGAAGGTGCGGCCCTTATTCCAGCTCAGCTGGTATGGGGCAGATTACGTTTTCTTCAAAGAAATTTGGATCAATTCCGTTCTTAATCTCTGGTTTCAGAAACATTGTTTCAGAAAGGTACAGAATTGGCTTCAAGTTAAGGCCTCCTGCTAAGAGATTCTTTTCTTTCCCGTGTCCCAGTTAACACAGCAAAGGCTCAGCATTTCTGAAATGTGTTTCAGATCTAGAGTTGGCTGGAGTATTTATGCCAGTTCCAGTTCTGGAACAGGGGCTGGGGTCTTATTTTATCTCTTCATTGTACCAAAGAAGGTCAATTCCTTCAGACCAGTTCCGGATCTATCATTATTGAATCATTATGTTAGGATACCAACATTCAAGATGGTTACTGTAGGACTATCCTGCCTTTTGTTTAGCAAGGGCATTATATGTCTACAATAGATTTACAGGATGTGTATCTGCATATTCCGATTCATCCAGATCACTTTTAGTGTCTGAGATTCTCTTTTTAGACAAGCATTACCAGTTTCTTTCATGTAATTAGCAAGAGTCCATGAGCTAGTGACGTATGGGATATACATTCCTACCAGGAGGGGCAAAGTTTCCCAAACCTTAAAATGCCTATAAATACACCCCTCACCACACCCACAATTCAGTTTTACAAACTTTGCCTCCGATGGAGGTGGTGAAGTAAGTTTGTGCTAGATTCTACGTTGATATGCGCTCCGCAGCAAGTTGGAGCCCGGTTTTCCTCTCAGCGTGCAGTGAATGTCAGAGGGATGTGAGGAGAGTATTGCCTATTTGAATGCAGTGATCTCCTTCTACGGGGTCTATTTCATAGGTTCTCTGTTATCGGTCGTAGAGATTCATCTCTTACCTCCCTTTTCAGATCGACGATATACTCTTATATATACCATTACCTCTGCTGATTCTCGTTTCAGTACTGGTTTGGCTATCTGCTATATGTAGATGAGTGTCCTGGGGTAAGTAAGTCTTATTTTCTGTGACACTCCAAGCTATGGTTGGGCACTTTGTTTATAAAGTTCTAAATATATGTATTCAAACATTTATTTGCCTTGACTCAGAATGTTCAACTTTCCTTATTTTTCAGACAGTCAGTTTCATATTTGGGATAATGCATTTTAATTTAACATATTTTACCTTAAAATTTGACTTTTTCCCTGTGGGCTGTTAGGCTCGCGGGGGCTGAAAATGCTTCATTTTATTGCGTCATTTTTGGCGCGGACTTTTTTGGCGCAAAAATTCTATTTCCGTTTCCGGCGTCATACGTGTCGCCGGAAGTTGCGTCATTCTTTGACGTTATTTTGCGCCAAAAATGTCGGCGTTCCGGATGTGGCGTCATTTTTGGCGCCAAAAGCATTTAGGCGCCAAATAATGTGGGCGTCTTTTTTGGCGCTAAAAAATTTGGGCGTCATTTTTGTCTCCACATTATTTAAGTCTCATTATTTATTGCTTCTGGTTGCTAGAAGCTTGTTCACTGGCATTTTTTTCCCATTCCTGAAACTGTCATTTAAGGAATTTGATCAATTTTGCTTTATATGTTGTTTTTTTCTTTTACATATTGCAAGATGTTCCACGTTGCAACTGAGTCAGAAGTTACTACAGGAAAATCACTGCACAGTGCTGGAGCTACCAAGCTAAGTCTGCTATAAACTTTTGGTATCTGTTTCTCCAGCTGTTATTTGTATTGCATGTCATGTCAAACTTATTAATGCAGATAAAATTTCCTTTAGTACTGTTACATTACCTGTTGCTGTTCCGTCAACATCTAATTTTCAGAGTGTTCCTGATAACATAAGAGATTTTATTTATTTTAAATCCATTAAGAAGGCTATGTCTGTTATTTCTCCTTCTAGTATACATAAAAGTCTTTTAAAACTTCTCTTTTTTTCAGATGAATTTTTAAATGAACATCATCATTTTGATGCTGATAAATCTTTGTATTTGTCCAAGATGGAATTTATTCGTTCTTTACTTAAAGAAGTGTTATTTGCATTAGAAATAGAGGATTCTGGTCCTCTTGATACTAAATGTAAACGTTTAAATAAGGTAGTTATTCCAGAAGTGTTTTATCTCCCTGATGCTATTTCTGAAGTAATTTCCAGGGAATGGAATAATTTGGGTAATTTATTTACTCCTTCTAGACGTTTAAGCAAATTATATCCTGTGCCATCTGACAGATTAGAGTTTTTTGGGACAAAAATCCCTAAGGTTATGGGGCTGTCTCTACTCCTGCTAATGTACTACTATTCCTACAGCAGATAGTACTTAATTTAAGGATCCTTTAGATAGGAAAATTGAATCCTTTCTAAGAAAAGCTTACTTATGTTCAGGTAATCTTCTTAGACCTGCTATATTTTTAGCGGATGTTGCTGCAGCTTCAACTTTTTGGTTAGAAGCTTTAGCGCAACAAGTAACAGATCATAATTTTATAGCATTATTATTATTCTATAACATGCTAATAATTTTATTGGTGATACCATCTTTTGATATCATTAGAGTTGATGTCAGGTATATGTCTCTAGCTATTTTAGCTAGAAAAGCTTTATGGATTAAACTTGGAATACTGACATGTCTTCTAAGTCAACTTTGCTTTCCCTTTCTTTCCAGGGTAAATAATCATTTCGTTCCTTTCCTCACAACAAGGAACAAAAGCCTGATCCTTCATCCTCAGGAGCGGTTTCAGTTTGGAAACTATTTCCAGTTTGGAATATATCCGAGCTTTTTAGAAACCTATAGCCAGCTCCTAAGTACCTATGAAGGTGCGGCCCTTATTCCAGCTCAGCTGGTATGGGGCAGATTACGTTTTCTTCAAAAGAAATTTGGATCAATTCCGTTCTCAATCTCTGGTTTCAGAAACATTGTTTCAGAAAGGTACAGAATTGGCTTCAAGTTAAGGCCTCCTGCTAAGAGATTCTTTTCTTTCCCGTGTCCCAGTTAACACAGCAAGGCTCAGCATTTCTGAAATGTGTTTCAGATCTAGAGTTGGCTGGAGTATTTATGCCAGTTCCAGTTCTGGAACAGGGGCTGGGGTTTTATTTTATCTCTTCATTGTACCAAAGAAGGTCAATTCCTTCAGACCAGTTCTGGATCTATCATTATTGAATCGTTATGTTAGGATACCAACATTCAAGATGGTTACTGTAGGACTATCCTGCCTTTTGTTTAGCAAGGGCATTATATGTCTACAATAGATTTACAGGATGTGTATCTGCATATTCCGATTCATCCAGATTACTTTTAGTGTCTGAGATTCTCTTTTTAGACAAGCATTACCAGTTTTGTGGCTCTACCGTTTGGCCTAGCCTCAGTTCCAAGAATTTTTTTCAAAGGTTCTCGGTGCCCTTCTTTCTGTATTCAGAGAATAGGGTTTTGGTATTTCCTTATTTGGACGATATCTTGGTACTTGCTCAGTCTTCTCATTTTCGTAGAATCTCATACGAATCGACTTGTGTTGTTTCTTCAAGTTCATGGTTGGAGGATCAATTTACCAATCAGTTCATTGATTCCTCAGACAAGGGTAACCTTTTTAGGTTTCTAGATAAATTCAGTGTCTATGACTCTGTCCTTGTCAGTCAAGAGAAGTTTAACATTGATATCAGCTTGTCAAAACCTTCAGTCACAATCATTCCCTTTGGTAGCCTTATGCATGGAAATGTTGGGTCTTAGGACTGCCGCATCAGATGCGATCTCCTTTGCTCGTTTTCACATGCGACCTCTTCAGCTCTGTATGCTGAACCAATGGTGCAGGGATTACTCAAAGATATCTCAATTAATATCTTTAAACCGATTTTATGACACTCTCTGACATGGTGGACAGATCACCATCGTTTAGTTCAGGGGGCTTCTTTGTTCTTCCGACCTGGACTATAATCTCAACAGATGCTAGTTTTACAGGTTGGGGAGCTGTGTGGGGGTATCTGACGGCACAAGGGGTTTGGGAATCTCAGGAGGTGAGATTTCCGATCAATATTTTGGAACTCCGTGCAATTTTCAGAGCTCTTCAGTCTTGGCCTCTTCCGAAGAGAGAGTTGTTCATTTGTTTTCAGATAAGACAATGTCACATCTGTGGCATACATCAATCATCAAGGAGGGACTCACAGTCCTCTGGCTATGAAAGAAGTATCTCGAATTTTGGTTTGGGCGGAATCCAGCTCCTGTCTAATCTCTGCGGTTTATATCCCAGGTATGGACAATTGGAAAGCGGATTATCTCAGTCGCCAAACGTTGCATCCGGGCGAATGGTCTCTTCACCCAGAGGTATTTCTTCAGATTGTTCAAATGTGGGAACTTCCAGAAATAGATCTGATGGCTTCTCATCTAAACAAGAAACTTCCCAGGTATCTGTCCAGATCCCGGGATCCTCAGGCGGAGGCAGTGGATGCATTTTCACTTCCTTGGAAGTATCATCCTGCCTATATCTTTCCGCCTCTAGTTCTTCTTCCAAGAGTAATCTCCAAGATTCTGAAGGAATGCTCGTTTGTTCTGCTGGTAGCTCCGGCATGGCCTCACAGGTTTTGGTATGAGGATCTTGTCCGGATGGCCTTTTGCCAACCGTGGACTCTTCCGTTAAGACCAGACCTTTTGTCTCAAGGTCCTTTTTTCCATCAGGATCTGAAATCCTTAAATTTAAAGGTATGGAGATTGAACGCTTGATTCTTGGTCAAAGAGGTTTCTCTGACTCTGTGATTAATACTATGTTACAGGCTCGTAAATCTGTATCCAGAGAGATATATTATAGAGTCTGGAAGACTTATATTTCTTGGTGTCTTTCTCATCATTTTTCTTGGCATTCTTTTAGAATACCGAGAATATTACAATTTCTTCAGGATGGTTTAGATAAGGGTTTGTCCGCAAGTTCCTTGAAAGGTCAAATCTCTGCTCTTTCTGTTCTTTTTCAACAGAAAGATTGCTATTCTTCCTGATATTCATTGTTTTGTACAAGCTTTGGTTCGTATAAAGCCTGTCATTAAGTCAATTTCTCCTCCTTGGAGTTTGAATTTGGTTCTGGGGGCTCTTCAAGCTCCTCCATTTGAACCTATGCATTCATTGGATATTAAATTACTTTCTTGGAAAGTTTTGTTCCTTTTGGCCATCTCTTCTGCCAGAAGAGTTTCTGAATTATCTGCTCTTTCTTGTGAGTCTCCTTTTCTGATTTTTCATCAGGATAAGGCGGTGTTGCGAACTTCTTTTGAATTTTTACCTAAGTTGTGAATTCCAACAACATTAGTAGAGACATTGTGGTTCCTTCATTATGTCCTAATCCTAAGAATTCTAAGGAGAAATCGTTGCATTCTTTGGATGTTATTAGAGCTTTGAAATATTATGTTGAAGCTATTAAGTCTTTCCGAAAGACTTCTGGTTTATTTGTTATCTTTTCCGGTTTTAGAAAGGCCAGAAAACTTCTGCCATTTCTTTGGCATCTTGGTTGAAATCTTTATTTCATCTTGCCTATTTTGAGTCGGGTAAGACTCCGCCTCATAGGATTACAGCTCATTCTACTAGGTCAGTTTCTACTTCCTGGGCGTTTAGGAATGAAGCTTCGGTTGATCAGATTTGCAAAGTGGCAACTTGGTTCTCTTTGCATACTTTTACCAAATTCTACCATTTTGTTGTATTTTCTTCTTCTGAAGCAGTTTTTGGTAGAAAAGTACTTCAGGCAGCGGTTTCAGTTTGAATCTTCTGCTTATGTTTTTCATTAAACTTTATTTTGGGTGTGGATTATTTTCAGCAGGAATTGGCTGTCTTTATTTTATCCCTCCCTCTCTAGTGACTCTTGTGTGGAAAGATCCACATCTTGGGTAGTCATTATCCCATACGTCACTAGCTCATGGACTCTTGCTAATTACATGAAAGAAAACATAATTTATGTAAGAACTTACCTGATAAATTCATTTCTTTCATATTAGCAAGAGTCCATGAGGCCCGCCCTTTTTTGTGGTGGTTATGATTTTTTGTATAAAGCACAATTATTCCAATTCCTTATTTTATATGCTTTCGCACTTTTTTCTTATCACCCCACTTCTTGGCTATTCGTTAAACTGAATTGTGGGTGTGGTGAGGGGTGTATTTATAGGCATTTTAAGGTTTGGGAAACTTTGCCCCTCCTGGTAGGAATGTATATCCCATACGTCACTAGCTCATGGACTCTTGCTAATATGAAAGAAATGAATTTATCAGGTAAGTTCTTACATAAATTATGTTTTTGTGGCTCTACCGTTTGACTTAGCCTCAGTTCCAAGAATTTTTTTCAAAGGTTCTCGGTGCCCTTCTTTCTGTAATCAGAGAATAGGGTTTTGGTATTTCCTTATTTGGACGATATCTTGGTATTTGCTCAGTCTTCTCATTTTCGAAGAATCTCATACGAATCGACTTGTGTTGTTTCTTCAAGTTCATGGTTGGAGGATCAATTTACCAATCAGTTCATTGATTCCTCAGACAAGGGTAACCTTTTTAGGTTTCTAGATAAATTCAGTGTCTATGACTCTGTCCTTGTCAGACAAGAGAAGTTTAACATTGATATCAGCTTGTCAAAACCTTCAGTCACAATCATTCCCTTTGGTAGCCTTATGCATGGAAATGTTGGGTCTTAGGACTGCCGCATCAGATGCGATCTCCTTTGCTCGTTTTCACATGCGACCTCTTCAGCTCTGTATGCTGAACCAATGGTGCAGGGATTACTCAAAGATATCTCAATTAATATCTTTAAACCGATTTTACAACACTCTCTGACATGGTGGACAGATCACCATCGTTTAGTTCAGGGGGCTTCTTTGTTCTTCCGACCTGGACTATAATCTCAACAGATGCAAGTCTTACAGGTTGGGGAGCTGTGTGGGGGTATCTGACGGCACAAGGGGTTTGGGAATCTCAGGAGGTGAGATTACCGATCAATATTTTGGAACTCCGTGCAATTTTCAGAGCTCTTCAGTCTTGGCCTCTTCTGAAGAGAGAGTTGTTCATTTGTTTTCAGACAGACAATGTCACAACTGTGGCATACATCAATCATCAAGGAGGGACTCACAGTCCTCTGGCTATGAAAGAAGTATCTCGAATTTTGGTTTGGGCGGAATCCAGCTCCTGTCTAATCTCTGCGGTTCATATCCCAGGTATGGACAATTGGAAAGCGGATTATCTCAGTCGTCAAACGTTGCATCCGGGCGAATGGTCTCTTCACCCAGAGGTATTTCTTCAGATTGTTCAAATGTAGGAACTTCCAGAAATAGATCTGATGGCTTCTCATCTAAACAAGAAACTTCCCAGGTATCTGTCCAGATCCCGGGATCCTCAGACGGAGGCAGTGGATGCATTATCACTTCCTTGGAAGTATCATCCTCCCTATATCTTTCCGCCTCTAGTTCTTCTTCCAAGAGTAACCTCCAAGATTCTGAAGGAATGCTCGTTTGTTCTGCTGGTAGCTCCGGCATGGCCTTACAGGTTTTGGTATGCGGATCTTGTCCGGATGGCCTCTTGCCAACCGTGGACTCTTCCGTTAAGACCAGACCTTTTGTCTCAAGGTCCTTTTTTTCCATCAGGATCTGAAATCCTTAAATTTAAAGGTATGGCGATTGAACGCTTGATTCTTGGTCAAAGAGGTTTCTCTGACTCTGTGATTAATACTATGTTACAGGCTCGTACATCTGTATCCAGAGAGATATATTATAGAGTCTGGAAGACTTATATTTCTTGGTGTCTTTCTCATCATTTTTCTTGGCATTCTTTTAGAATACCGAGAATATTACAGTATTCTTCAGGATGGTTTAGATAAGGGTTTGTCCGCAAGTTCCTTGAAAGGTCAAATCTCTGCTCTTTCTGTTCTTTTTCACAGAAAGATTGCTATTCTTCCTGATATTCATTGTTTTGTACAAGCTTTGGTTCGTATAAAGCCTGTCATTAAGTCAATTTCTCCTCCTTGGAGTTTGAATTTGGTTCTGGGGGCTCTTCAAGCTCCTCCATTTGAACCTATGCATTCATTGGATATTAAATTACTTTCTTGGAAAGTTTTTTGTTCCTTTTGGCCATCTCTTCTGCCAGAAGAGTTTCTGAATTATCTGCTCTTTCTTGTGAGTCTCCTTTTCTGATTTTTCATCAGGATAAGGCGGTGTTGCGAACTTCTTTTGAATTTTTACCTAAAGTTGTGAATTCCAACAACATTAGTAGAGAAATTGTGGTTCCTTCATTATGTCCTAATCCTAAGAATTCTAAGGAGAAATCGTTGCATTCTTTGGATGTTGTTAGAGCTTTGAAATATTATGTTGAAGCTACGAAATCTTTTCGTAAGACTTCTAGTCTATTTGTTATTTTTTCCGGTTCTAGAAAAGGCCAGAAAGCTTCTGCCATTTCTTTGGCATCTTGGTTGAAATCTTTAATTCATCTTGCCTATGTTGAGTCGGGTAAAACTCCGCCTCAGAGAATTACAGCTCATTCTACTAGGTCAGTTCAGGCAGCGGTTTCAGTTTGAATCTTCTGCTTATGTTTTTCATTAAACTTTATTTTGGGTGTGGATTATTTTCAGCAGGAATTGGCTGTCTTTATTTTATCCCTCCCTCTCTAGTGACTCTTGTGTGGAAAGATCCACTTCTTGGGTAGTCATTATCCCATACGTCACTAGCTCATGGACTCTTGCTAATTACATGAAAGAAAACATAATTTATGTAAGAACTTACCTGATAAATTCATTTCTTTCATATTAGCAAGAGTCCATGAGGCCCGCCCTTTTTTTGTGGTGGTTATGATTTTGTATAAAGCACAATTATTCCAATTCCTTATTTTATATGCTTTCGCACTTTTTTCTTATCACCCCACTTCTTGGCTATTCGTTAAACTGAATTGTGGGTGTGGTGAGGGGTGTATTTATAGGCATTTTAAGGTTTGGGAAACTTTGCCCCTCCTGGTAGGAATGTATATCCCATACGTCACTAGCTCATGGACTCTTGCTAATATGAAAGAAATGAATTTATCAGGTAAGTTCTTACATAAATTATGTTTTTTCCATCAGGATCTGAAATCCTTAAATTTAAAGGTATGGAGATTGAACGCTTGATTCTTGGTCAAAGAGGTTTCTCTGACTCTGTGATTAATACTATGTTACAGGCTCGTAAATCTGTATCTAGAGAGATATATTATAGAGTCTGGAAGACTTATATTTCTTGGTGTCTTTCTCATCATTTTTCTTGGCATTCTTTTTAGAATACCGAGAATTTTACAGTTTCTTCAGGATGGTTTAGATAAGGGTTTGTCCGCAAGTTCCTTGAAAGGTCAAATCTCTGCTCTTTCTGTTCTTTTTCACAGAAAGATTGCTATTCTTCCTGATATTCATTGTTTTGTACAAGCTTTGGTTCGTATAAAACCTGTCATTAAGTCAATTTCTCCTCCTTGGAGTTTGAATTTGGTTCTGGGAGCTCTTCAAGCTCCTCCGTTTGAACCTATGCATTCATTGGACATTAAATTACTTTCTTGGAAAGTTTTGTTCCTTTTGGCCATCTCTTCTGCCAGAAGAGTTTCTGAATTATCTGCTCTTTCTTGTGAGTCTCCTTTTCTGATTTTTCATCAGGATAAGGCGGTGTTGCGAACTTCTTTTGAATTTTTACCTAAAGTTGTGAATTCCAACAACATTAGTAGAGAAATTGTGGTTCCTTCATTATGTCCTAATCCTAAGAATTCTAAGGAGAAATCGTTGCATTCTTTGGATGTTGCTAGAGCTTTGAAATATTATGTTGAAGCTACTAAGTCTTTCCGAAAGACTTCTAGTCTATTTGTTATTTTTTCCGGTGCTAGAAAAGGCCAGAAAGCTTCTGCCATTTCTTTGGCATCTTGGTTGAAATCTTTAATTCATCTTGCCTATGTTGAGTCGGGTAAAACTCCGCCTCAGAGGATTACAGCTCATTCTACTAGGTCAGTTTCTACTTCCTGGGCGTTTAGGAATGAAGCTTCGGTTGATCAGATTTGCAAAGCAGCAACTTGGTCCTCTTTGCATACTTTTACTAAATTCTACCATTTTGATATATTTTCTTCTTCTGAAGCAGTTTTTGGTAGAAAAGTACTTCAGGCAGCGGTTTCAGTTTGAATCTTCTGCTTATGTTTTTCATTAAACTTTATTTTGGGTGTGGATTATTTTCAGCAGGAATTGGCTGTCTTTATTTTATCCCTCCCTCTCTAGTGACTCTTGTGTGGAAAGATCCACATCTTGGGTAATCATTATCCCATACGTCACTAGCTCATGGACTCTTGCTAATTACATGAAAGAAAACATAATTTATGTAAGAGCTTACCTGATAAATTCATTTCTTTCATATTAGCAAGAGTCCATGAGGCCCGCCCTTTTTTTGTGGTGGTTATGATTTTGTATAAAGCACAATTATTCCAATTCCTTATTTTATATGCTTTCGCACTTTTTTATCACCCCACTTCTTGGCTATTCGTTAAACTGAATTGTGGGTGTGGTGAGGGGTGTATTTATAGGCATTTTGAGGTTTGGGAAACTTTGCCCCTCCTGGTAGGAATGTATATCCCATACGTCACTAGCTCATGGACTCTTGCTAATATGAAAGAAATGAATTTATCAGGTAAGTTCTTACATAAATTATGTTTTTTTCATTATAAAGATTAAAACTTTTGATTTGGGTTGTGGATTTTTTTTCAGCGGAATTGGCTGTCATTATTATTTTTTTTTTTTTTTTTTTTTTTTATAAATTTTTATTGAGGAAATATTCAAAATACAGCAGCAAGTTTACAATCTTGAAATACAGAAAGCATACTTGTACATAGTGTCAACAAACCATCATAGTAATAAGGAAAATACAACGTAGGGTATTGAGAGAACCCATAACAGCATGGGAACATTACTGGCTGTCATTATTTTTATCCCTCCCTCTCTAGTGACTCTTGCGTGGAGTTCCACATCTTGGGTATTTGCTATCCCATACGTCACTAGCTCATGGACTCTTGCCAATTACATGAAAGAAAACATAATTAATGTAAGAATTTACCTGATCAATTCATTTCTTTCATATTGGCAAGAGTCCATGAGGCCCACCCTTTTTGTGGTGGTTATGATTTTTTTGTATAAAGCACAATTACTCCAATTCCTTGTTGATGCTTTCACTCCTTTCTTATCATCCCACTTCTTGGCTATTTGTTAAACTGAATTGTGGGTGTGGTGGGGGGGTGTATTTATAGGCATCTTGAGGTTTGGGAAACTTTGCCCCTCCTGGTAGGAATGTAAATCCCATACGTCACTAGCTCATGGACTCTTGCCAATATGAAAGAAATTAATTTATCAGGTAAATTCTTACATAAATTATGTTATCCCATACGTCACTAGCTCATGGACTCTTGCCAATATGAAAGAAGGGAATTTATCAGGTAAGTTCTTACATAAATTATGTTTTCTTTCCTCCCCCCCCCCACTCTGTGAGTTACATCCAAATTGTCCACATTTTAAATTAAATTTAAAATGTGATTTTTTTTTTGGTTGCACACTTTGATGTACTATGGCCTACAGTAGCTGGGGTGAATGGTGATTGTGATCTTTTTTTTATTTTTCTCATCTTTTACTTTTAAATCCCTTTGAAAATGTATCTTCTTTTCCATTTTATTTGTATCTTTTTCTAATGTATTCATACGTTTCTGTATGTCATCCATTTTATCATAGTAGGTATTGCTATTGTATGGGGCTATTTTCTTCCAAATTTTTTATTTCGGATGTTACTCTTTCCAAATTAGACTCCCTAAATTTTAACAAAATCCTCATAATTTTTTATGAACACTCTTCTAGCATTGTATTCCACTCCGTAAGCGATTTAATATCAGTACTGTTGAAAATGGGTGCTCTTTGTAAAACCAGCCCTTTAGGAATGACACCTGCTTCTATGTAAGTTTCTATACCGATTATATCAGACCAGTTAGAAATTTGTACTTTATTTGTTTGAAAAGCAATCTAGGATCAGAATTAACATCATTAGCACTCTCTACATTTACAGAGAGAGGTTTTTTTTTGTTAGTACAATCAAAATATACACCAAAAGTATGTTCAGACATCCTATCAGCAGCTGTATGTTATACTGGATGAGAAGAGAACAAAAGAGAAACAAAGGGTGTATATACTGTGCTACAAGAGTCCAATAAATCAGATTGCAATAGAGCAGATTGCACCATCCACCAATTCACAATTAGGAATCTGAAAGGGGTGGGAAGTGTAGTATATTAGATGATCAAAAAAGAACATATGCAAGTCAAATGGGTACTCAACACTTGTCAACCTCAAAGGTATGAGGTATTTGTCATGCTCTTTGTTGGGATATAATCCCCACTGTATATCCAATAATGGCAGTCACTCAAAGCAGCTTAAATTTTTTTTTATCCTTTAATTGCATAAGGCTAAAAATGTCCCAAATTTGTCAAATTGATGAACATAAAAGTAACAAACAGTCCAGGATACAGAAAGTTATTTCCGTGTATCAAACACAGCATTTCAATGTAGCAAGTATCCCCATACAAGAAGAATCACAGTAGCTCATGCAGTGGCGTATTTATGTTTTGTGCTGCCCTAGGCACTCAAAATTCTTCTGCCCCCCCTCCCCCCGAAGGTTTTAGGCCTTTTTTCCACTTTTTTTTTTTTTGGGTCATTGTGTATAATGTTTTTGTTTTGCTTGTTTTTCATAACAATTTAAAAGAAAATGGGCTAACAAAACACTTGCATACAGGTGGGTTGAATTGCATGCATCTCATGCCATTTTCTCCCTGAGAGAAGGGAGAGAAAAGAAGGGGAGAGGAAAAAAAGGAGGGAAAGGAAAGCAGGATGGGAACGAGAGAGAGAGAAGAGAAAAGTGGTGAGGGAAAGAAGGGAGCAAGGGAGGGAGTTTAGAGAAAGAAGGGAGGGAAAGATTGGAGGGAAAGAAGGGAGGGAGTTTAGGGAGGAAGTGAGTTGAGGGAGGGAGGGAGAAAGGGAAAGAAGGGAGAGAGGAAGGGAGGGAAAGAAGAATACACTTAGAAACGCTCACTGCCCTTTACATGCAACAACATACTAATTAATTACCATTAATACCATTAATTACCATTATTCAAGTAATGAAACGTTTTAAGTGTCCATTTACTATTTACTCCATGGGTTCATGAATGCAGAGAAGGCTAGCTATTAGTAGCTAACATACATTAGCGCTGAGAGTTTATGATTAGATATCACATGAATGCAGAGAAAGCTATCTATTAGTAGCTAACATACATTAGCGCTGAGAGTTTATGATTAGACATCACAATAAGCACTGCGCTCGCAGACCCACCACAGCAGACAAGGGGAGGCAGCATATCAGCACAAGGTCTTCTCCTCCAGCCTCACCTTGGAAGTATATCCCCAGTCAAGTTTCTGACTAAGAACGCTTCCACTACGTCTTCTCTGTAAAAGCCTGCACTTTATCGCTCACTGTACTGTGTACTGGCTTTTAGAGAGAGGATAGGAATGATGTGCTCCCAAATCTGCTGCCCTAGACACCGGCCTTGTTGGCCTAGGCCATAATACGCCCCTGAGCTCATGTGATATATCCAAAGGAATGATGCAAGGTAAAACAGTTTGTTTCAAAATCAGAAATGTATCTGTAGCAAAAAGGAAAGGCAGTACCTCATATAATGACGAGGAAGCAGAGATTTATTGGACTGTTTAAGACTCTTGTTGTGTAGTATATACACCCTTTGTTTCATATGCAGTATATATATATATATATATATATATATATTCATACATATATATATATATATATATATAAAAAACTTGCACTCACTGGAACTTTTCAATCAATCTTTACTGTGATCATGACCGTAATGTTTCGGGGACAATATATCCCCTTCCTCAGAGGTCTGAGGAAGGGGATATATTGTCCCCGAAACGTTACGGTCACGATCACAGTAAAGATTGATTGAAAAGTTCCAGTGAGTGCAAGTTTTTTCTTTACCTATATTGATGCCCACTAGCACCCTGGCAGTCGACCTAAAAGTGAGAGTGCACATCTCTGCTAATATATATATATATATATATATATATATATATATATATATATACACATATACATACACACACACACACACACACACACACACTAGTGTTCAAAAGTTTAGGGTCACTTAAACCAAAATAAAATGTTGTCCATTAAAATGTATCAGAAATACAGTGTGGAGACTGTTATTGTTGTAAATGACTATTGTGGCTGGAAATGGCTGATTTTTAATGGAATATCTACAAAGGCGTAGAGAGACCCATTATCAGCAACCATCTGTCCTGTGTTCCAATGGCATGTTGTATTTGCTAATCCAAGTTTCTCATTTAAAAAGGCTTATTGATTAATAGAAAACCCTTTTGCAATTATGTTAGCACAGCTGAAAACGGTTGTGCTGATTATAGAAGCAACACAACTGGCCTTCTTCAGACTAGTTGAGTATCTGGAGCGTCATCAATTTTGGGTTTGATTACAGGCTCAAAATAGAAAGAAATAAAAAAATGTCTTCTTAAACTCATCAGTCTATTCTTGTTATGTAGAATTAAGGCTATTCCATGCAAGAAATTGACATGAAACTGAAGCTATTGTACAATGCTGTGTACTACTAAGTGAAGCTGGAATTCTAGGCAGAGTTGCAAAGAAAAAGAGATGCCTGATGAAACAGATACTGTAGCGGAGCTAAGAAACACGTTGTAATCTGTTACCAATATTGTTTTTATATACCTTGGGTAATGTTTACACCCATTGGTTTTGAATATCATTTTTTAATAAAAAATATTACTGCATTTCATGGAAGCCTGAGCTTGATTTGATATTCCCAGCACTTGAAACATCTGTGCCTTAACATCCTATTTGAGGATAAGTTTGCTGGGACACTGTGAGTTCCCTGCTTGTGTCATTTAGCACATATGGTGCTGCTCCATTTGTAAGTATAACCACAATACAAGACCTTTTTATTTCACCATCAAAACCGCAGTATCACACTAGGAGGCGCCCTCTTGTTTGTGATTTTCTCTTCACAGATTCCTGGATTCTTTCTTATGCTTTGAGAGGAGCAGCCGTTACTACAGAAGTTGGATTCTATTGTCTGGGACTGTACCCATTATCACAGAAGTTTATCTCCAGATTAACTGAAGTTATCCACAGGTACCAATTAAGGACCCAGATAAGAATTTGAGCTTATTTGCACATTTGTTCATATTTTGTTTCTATATATAGATATCTGTGTTAATATAGTTACAATATATATTGATATAGAACTTATATTTATATTAATATCCTTTTGTGAACCTAAGCGCCCCCTAAAGTTGGACATTCCAGTGTTTACAACAGACTGGTTTTCTTGCAAAGAAAAAGCCATATCTCAGGTTGGTCAATAAAAAGAAAAGGTTAAGATGGGCAAATGAACACTGACACTGGACAGAGGAAGAATGAAAGAATATTCGTGAAGTACAGAACAAATGAAAAGATGCTGGAGGAGTGCTTGACGCCATCTGTCAAGCATGGTGGAGGCAATGTGATGGTCTGGGGGTGCTTTGGTGGTGGTAAAGTGGGAGATTTATACAGGGTAAAAGGGACCTTGAAGAAGGAAAGCAATCAATCAATTTTGCAACACCATATCATACCCTGTGGACAGTGCTTGATTGGAGCCAATTTCCTCCAGCAACAGGAAAATGACCCAAAGCACAGCTCCAAACTATGCAAGAACTGTCTTTAAAGGGACACTGTACCCAAAAATTTTCTTTCGTGATTCAGATTGAGCATGAAATTTTAAGCAACTTTCTAATTTACTCCTATTATCAAATTGTCTTCATTCTCTTGGTATCTTTATTTGAAATGCAAGAATGTAAGTTTAAATGCCGGCCCATTTTTGGTGAACAACCTGGGTTGTCCTTGCTGATTGGTGGATAAATTCACCCACCAATAAAAAAGTGCTGTCCAGAGTACTGAAACCAAAAAAAAAGCTTAGATGCCTTCTTTTTCAAATAATGATAGCAAGAGAACGAAGAAAAATTGATAATAGGAGTAAATTAGAAAGTTGCTTAAAATTTCATGCTCAATCTGAATCACGAAAGAAACATTTTGGGTACAGTGTCCCTTTAATGGGAGAGGCCAGCACAGTCACCAAATCGCAACCCTATTGAGCTGTTGAGGGGGAAGTGCCCATCAAGCCAATCCAACTGGTTGGAGGTGCTTCAGGAAGCAAGGTGTAGAATCTCTTCAGATTACCTCAACAAATTGACAACTAGAATGACAAAGGTCTGCAAGTCTGTAATTGCTGTACAAAAGATTATTTGATGAAAGCAAAGTTTGAAGGACACAATAATTATGTCACTTAAAATTATTTCTAACCCTGTCAATAACTATATTTCCTATTCAAAATCATTTCATGTATGTTTTCATGGAAAATAAGGAAATGTCTAAGTGACCCCAAACTTTTGAACACCAGTGTATATACACACATACAGTATGTTTACAACAAATCAGTCCATTTCCCAAAGCTGGCAACAGCTAGCCCTAGAGAAGTTATCCTATTAAAGCTCAAATAGGAGAGGTGCGTGAAGATCTCAAGTCTAGAGGAAGGGTATATAAAAATCAGCTAGTTCAGGCATGGGGTCAATTTATTATTGTGCGGACGGACATGATACGATGTAGCATATCATGTCCGCCGCACATTGATAAATGCTGTCAGCATTTATCATTGCACCAGCAATTTTTGTGAACTGCCGGTGCAATACCGCCCACTGCAGATTCGAGGCCAATTGGCCACTAGCAGGGGATGTCAATCAACCTGATCATAGCCGTTCTTAGGACCGCTGCTTCTTAACTTCCGCTTCAGGCGGAACTGAAGCGTAGTGGGTCGGAAGCAGCATCCACTGCTTTATAAATCGACCCCAAGGAGTTAGCAGCTGTTTCCAGGATGAAAGTGAGAACAAAGTGTGTTTTAAATTAGAGAGCAGACTCAGGACTAAACACACAGAAGAGATTTAAAGCAAGGGCTAAACTAGTGGGCACGGGTAGACATCCTGGCCTACACAGCACCCTTTACAGGGGCACATTCTACCACAATAACAGGTGCAGTGGCACCAGGTCCCAAGAGAGGGGGGCTCATAGCAGCCAGTCTATGCATATGTGTGTGCAACCATAATGCAGAGGGGAGCCTTTTATTAGTGCAGGTTGCAGATCTATCTGTCTGTCTATCCCTCCATAATATTGCTATTGCTTAATACTGAGTTATCTTCAGGCCCCCCCCAAAAAATGTACACCAGGACCCTGTATGTATACTGCACAATACCATTGTTAAAAGGTAATTTATAAACATGCACATAGATAAAAAAAATTGTTTCAAACAATTCATTTGTTAGAAGAAATATTTTCTTTCATTTTGTGCAATATTTCTTAAGGAGTTGTTCAGTATTTGTTAACATGTTCATGGCAGCAGAGGATCAGATGGAAATAAACTTAAACTTAAATAAAGCAGCTAGTGCTACTGCTACAAGTGAGCAGCAGCACAAAGTATTTTTTAATGGGATCAATATTGTCGAGAACAAACGTGAAATTTAAGTTAATATTGTATGACACAGGAATCAATCAACTGATGTGATGTTGATATTGAATCTGGTACAGGAATCAATCAACTGACATGGACTTTGTTAAATCATTATCGAATAGTGTAAATTTAATTTTGTAAACCTTTCTAGACTAAATAGCGTAAAATTAATCTTTTTCTTTTTTTATAAATATTTGCATTGTGGAGTCTTAAACCCCTAATAGAAAATTAATAACATTGTGCAAACATTTTTTTTTATTATTTGTGGGTCAGATGAACCGTTCATCTGACCCACAAATAATAAAAAAAAATATTATCATCATGAACGCTGTTCTGAGGACATTTGAATAACCGGGACTAAAATTATTCTCGTTTGATAATTTAATATGTAAGCTAGCAGAGAATCCTGTATATTGGTGTATGAAAAAACTCTATGGAGATGCTTTCAATTGTCTAATTTACTTTTCTATCGAGTCTGTTTATTTGCTTTTTAAACATGGAAGATAAGCTAATAATATGAATGCTTTATGGGCCACTCATACTGGTAAACAATTCTCTGTGGAATTTTCATTTATCTTGAAATATGTGTTGTAATTCTTTAAAGTTTAGGGGAGAATTCAGTATCTTTGAATTATATCTCCATTCTATTATCTTGGTAAATTATATCAGGTGCTCTAATTCTGTATTAGTATTAGGGGTTATTGCTAGATGTATATAACTGCCACTGTGATACGTTTATATCAGCTAGTAGTGTAGGGAAAATACATTGTCTTGGTGCAACCTGTCCCTTTAAATAAAATTAGTAGCGCAGATAAATGCAAAGAACAAGGATTATTATTATTACCTTTTAAAATTAATATAAGCTTTATTAATTATCTAATTGAAAAATGAGGACTGAAAATATGAGACATAATTAATAAGCACAATGAAGGTGAAAAATATGTCTGATATTTGGAATCTTGGCATCAGGTCATGGGTGTAAGATAAATGGTTTAAAGAAGTCTACAGAAGAAAAATTTCTCGTAAAACAAAGTTCAGCCAGTAACCAGGGGTTTCACAATACAGCAGAATAGCAAAACAGCATTACTTTCAAAGCAACAATTTAAGATGGGTATAATTCAAACACTGGTTTAGTTGACACCTACTGGACACTCATAGAAACATATATTTCTTTCATGTTATTGGCAAGAGTCCATGAGCTAGTGACGTATGGGATATACAATCCTACCAGGAGGGGCAAAGTTTCCCAAACCTCAAAATGCCTATAAATACACCCCTCACCACACTCACAATTCAGTTTTACAAACTTTGCCTCCTATGGAGGTGGTGAAGTAAGTTTGTGCTAGATTTCTACGTTAATATGCGCTTCTCAGCATTGTTGAAGCCCGATTCCTCTCAGAGTACAGCGAATGTCAGAGGGACGTGAAGGGAGTATCACTTATTTGAATACGATGATTTCCCTAACGGGGGTCTATTTCATAGGTTCTCTGTTATCGGTCATAGAGATTCATCTCCTACCTCCCTTTTCAGATCGACAATATACTCTCAATTTACCATTACCTCTACTGATAGCCAAACCAGTACTGAAACAGTTATCTGCTATATGTGGATGGGTGTCTTTTGGTAAGTATGTTTTTTATTATTTAAGACACCTCAGCTATGGTTTGGCACTTTATGCATTTATATAAAGTTCTAAATATATGTATTGTACTTATATTTGCCATGAGTCAGGTTCATATATTTCCTTCTGCAGACTGTCAGTTTCATATTTGGGGAAAATAAACATTTTTTAAGAAATTTTTTTTCTTACCTGGGGTTTAGTCTTTTTTTCAGTTGACTACTTCTTGCAAATTGCGGGCGGTATTAGGCCCGCGGGTGCGCCAAATGCTAGACTTTATTGCGTCATTCTTGGCGCGAGATTTTTTTTGGCGCGAAAAATACATCTATGACGCAACTTCGTCATTTCCGGCGTCATAGTTGACGCCGAAGCCTTACACACGGTTGCATCATTAGTGACGCGAGTGTGTCATTTCCGGGTATTATTGGCGCCAAAAAAGTTTTCAGTTACGTTGTGTGTCATACTTGGCGCCAAACTTTTTCATTATTTTAATACCCCATTGATGTTTGCCTCTTGCCTTTTTCTCTATCAGAGGGCTATGCTATTTGCATTTTTTCCCATTTCTGAAACTGTCATATATGGAAATTGATAATTTTGCTTTATATGTTGTTTTTTCTTTTACATTTTGCAAGATGTCTCAATCTGATCCTGCCTCAGAAGTTTCTGCTGGAACAATGCTGCCTGACATCGGTTCTACCAAAGCTAAGTGCATTTGTTGTAAGATTGTGGAAATTATTTCGCCGAATGTCATTTGTAATAGTTGTCATGATAAACTTACATGCAGATAGTGTGTCCATCAGTAATAGTACATTGCCAGTTGCAGTTCCTTCAACTTCTAATGTACATGATATACCTATGAATTTTAAAGAATTTGTTTGATTCTATCCAGAAGGCTTTGTCTGCATTTCCACCTTCTAATAAACGTAAAAGGTCTTTTAAAACTTTTCATTCATTTGATGAAATTTCAAATGACTAACAACATAATAATTTATCCTCTTCTGATGAGGATCTATCTGATACAGAAGATCCTTCCTCAGACATTGACACTGACAAATTTACTTATTTATTTAAAATAGAGTATATGCGTTCTTTATTAAAAGAAGTGTTAATTACTTTGACACTTTGGATATTGAGGTAACCAGTCCTCTTGACGTTAAGTCTAATAAACGTTTAAATGCTGTTTCTTTCATGTAATTAGCAAGAGTCCATGAGCTAGTGACGTATGGGATATACATTCCTACCAGGAGGGGCAAAGTTTCCCAAACCTCAAAATGCCTATAAATACACCCCTCACCACACCCACAAATCAGTTTTACAAACTTTGCCTCCCGTGGAGGTGGTGAAGTAAGTTTGTGCTAGATTCTACGTTGATATGCGCTCCGCAGCAGGTTGGAGCCCGGTTTTCCTCTCAGCGTGCAGTGAATGTCAGAGGGATGTGAAGAGAGTATTGCCTATTTGAATTCAATGATCTCCTTCTACTGGGTCTATTTCATAGGTTCTCTGTTATCGGTCGTAGAGATTCATCTCTTACCTCCCTTTTCAGATCGACGATATACTCTTATATACCATTACCTCTACTGATTCTCGTTTCAGTACTGGTTTGGCTTTCTACTACATGTAGATGAGTGTCCTGGGGTAAGTAAGTCTTATTTTTGTGATACTGTAAGCTATGGTTGGGCGCTTTTATATAAAGTTCAAAATATTTGTGTTTAAACATTTATTTGCCTTGATTCAGGATGTTCAATATTCCTTATTTCAGACAGTCAGTTTCATTATTTGGGATAATGCATTTGAATAATCACATTTTTTTCTTACCTTAAAATTTGACTTTTTTCCCTGTGGGCTGTTAGGCTCGCGGGGGCTGAAAATGCTTCATTTTATTGCGTCATTCTTGGCGCAGACTTTTTTGGCGCAAAAATTTTTCTAAGTTATTTCCGGCGTCGTACTTGTCACCGGAAGTTGCGTCATTTTTGATGTTTTTGCGCCAAAAGTGTCGGCGTTACCGGATGTGGCGTCATTTTTGGCGCTAAAAGCATTTAGGCGCCAAATAATGTGGGCGTCTTTTTTGGCGCTAAAAAATATGGGCGTCATTATTGTCTCCACATTATTTAAGTCTCATTGTTTATTGCTTCTGGTTGCTAGAAGCTTGTTCATTGGCATTTTTTTCCCATTCCTGAAACTGTCATTTAAGGAATTTGATCAATTTTGCTTTATATGTTGTTTTTTCTATTACATTTTGCAAGATGTCTCAGATTGACCCTGGATCAAAAGCTACTTCTGGAAAAACGCTTAACTGAGATCAGTTCTACCAAAGCTAAGTTCATTTATTTTAAATGTTATAAATGTTTATCTTTAGCTATGGTTTGTAATAAGTTATTATGATATACTTTTACATGCAGAATCCATTAGTATTTATGCTTTATTGCCATTCTTACATCTTATGTACAAGAAATATTTAGAAGATTTATAAGAAATATTTTTCTGATTCTATTTTAAAGGCTTTGTCTGACTTCGTGCCTTCTAATAAATTTTTTAGGTCTCTTTCACTTCTTTTTTAATTATTGAAGTTTCAAATGACCAACAACATACTGTTTTATCCTTCTCTGATGATGTTTTTTCTCTTTCAGAATTTTCTTCATCAGATATTGACACTAACAAATCTACTTTTTTATCATTTTTTTATTAAAGTACATTTGTTCTTTGTTGAAAAGGTGTTGATTATTTTGGATATTAAGGTAACTAGTTCTTTAAGACTAGCTGACACTATTTCTGCTTATTTATTCTTCTGTGTTTTCAGAAGTTTTCTTTCCAATTCCTCATACTAGGGAATGGAATAGGCTGAGAATTTTCTTTTATTCCTTCTTCAAAGGTTTTAAACTATATTCTTTGCCAGCAGTTAAATTCAATTTGGAGGGTTCTCCAATTTATTGGGGCTATCTCTACTCCTACTAATTATGCTATTGTTTCTATAGCAAAATAGTATTTATTTTCCTTTAGATGGTTGTATCTTATTTATGGAAAATTATTTAGTTTCAGGTACTTTTCTTGGTCCTGTGATTTATTTGGATGTTGCAATTGCTTCATTTTTGTTCTGTTTACTTTAAGATCAAGTATCAGATTATGATTTATTTTAGCATTCTTAAGGGACAACATTTACTAGACTAGGTGCTGTTGCATTTGTCTTGTTGTTTTGCATTTATTGATTATGCAAGTCCACTGTATTGACTGTTCCTTTAACTGGTCTATCATGCTAATAATTTCATTTGTGTCTTCATTTTATTGAATATTTTCGCAAATGAGGGTTAATCTATGTCTTTAGCTATTTTAGCTAGAAGAATTTTGTGATTTTTAAAAATAAAATAAAAAAAAATACATATTTCTTTTGTTCTAAGATAATCAATTATTTGTTTTATAATTGGATTCAATTCTTAACTGTTACTCTGGGCTTCAAGATTGAGTTCTAAGACTAAAACTTTAAGCTTATACTAGTTTGGTTGTTCTTATTAAGGAACGAATTCCTGAATTCTTTCCCAAGTAACATGTTTATAATTGGAAATTTTTCAGTTCAAAATCAGCTCCCTAATATTGCGATGTACGTGCCGTATTCCAGCTTGGCTGGCAAGGGGCAGGTTAAGACTTCTTTGAAATTTATTTGGTTCTATTCAGTCCAAATTTCTTTGATTTTATTCCAGTAAGGCTAACACTCTCTTTAAGTGTGTTTGGGTCCTATATATTTTGGGTTCTGTTGAAGCATGGCTGGGCTCCCATGGGGTTCAAGCGCTGCTCAGACCTGGAATCTTCTGGGGTATTTCTTCCAGTTCCATTTTTAGGAAATGGGTTTTGGAGTTTTATTCAAACTATTCTGCCTTTTTTTGGTCAGTGATAGCATTATTTGTTTTCATTAGATACAATAAATGCATATTTTCATTTTTCTGTTTTCATTCATATTATTTTCTGAGGATGCGGAATCTCATATGATTCACTTGCTCTTCAGGACATAGTTAGAGGTTCTTTTTTTCAAAAGCTCTTGATTCCTCACACAAGGGTCACCTTTTTTAGGTTTCCAGATAGTTTGTGTCACTGTCTTTGTCTCTATCAGACAAGGGACAATTTTATTGTGTTCCGTTTGTCGGTACCTTTAGTCTCTATTATTTCCTTCAGTTGCTATATATGCATAGAAGTTTTAGGTCTTATGTCCACAGCATTGGATTTAATTCCCTTTGCTCATTTTCAATAGAACTTTTTCCAGTCTTTTATGCTGAATTATGGTGCAGGGATTCTAGGATTTCACATTTTAAATCTTCGAATCCTAATATTTATCTCTTGATTTGATGGTTAAGATCACCATCATTTAGTTCTACAGGTCTCTTCGTTTCTTTCAACCTGGACCATGATCTCTACAGATGCGAGTCTTTTTGGTTGGGAGGCTGTCTGAGGATCTCTGTCAGCACAAGGGGTTTGGAAATCTCAGGAGGCGAGATTACCATTTGATATTTTAGAACTCTGTGTTTTCTCAGAATTTTTCAGTTAGTTTCTTTTTGAAGTAGAGACGTTTAATGTTTTTCAAACAATATCACTACTATGGTGTATGTCAATCATCAGAGTAGGACTATTAGTCCTTAGGTTGTGACAGAAGTGTCTCGGATATCAGCTTGGGCTAAATCCAGCTCCTATCTAAATTCTGTGTTTTTTTTCCCAGGTATAGATATTTGGGAAGCGGATTATCTCTGTTAAATCCAGCTTTTCCTCCGGGAGAATGGTCTCTCTTACCCAGATATGTTTTTCATCTCATCTGAATAAAGAACTTCCCAGGGGCCTATTAAGGTCCGGGAATCTTCAGGCGGAAGTAGTGTATGCATTGACATTTCTTTGGAATTATCTTTTTGCCTATTTCTTTCCGCCTCTAGTTCTTCTTCCAAGTAATTTCCAATTCTTATGGAGTATTTGTTTGTTATGCTGGTAGTTCCAGCATGGCCTCTCAGGTTTTGGTATACGAATCTCATTCGGATGGCCAGTTGCCAACGTTGGACACCTCCGTTTAAACCAGACCTTTTTCTTTCTCAAGGCCATTTTTTTCCATCAGGATCTCAAATCATTAAATTTGAAGGGATGGAGATTGAACGCTTGGTTTTTAGTCATAGAGGTTTTTCTGATTCATTGATTAATATTATGTTTCAGGATCATAAATCTGTCTCTAGTAAGATTTATATTGAGTCTGGAAGACCTACTTTTCTTGGCATTCTTTTAAAATTCATAGAATTTTATTATTTTTTCAGGTTGGTTTGCATAAGATTTTGTCTTCAGTTCTTTGTTAAGGACACATCTCTACTCTTTCTGTTCTTTTTATTACAGAAAAGATTGCTAATCATCCTGATATTCATTGTGTTGTGCAGGCTTTGGTCCATATCACGCCTGTCATTAATTCAATCTCTCCTCTTTGGAGTCTCAATTTGGTACTGAGGGCTTTACAGGCTCCTCCGTTTGAAACTATGCATTTTCTGAACATTAAATTACTTTCTTGGAAAAGTATTGTTCCTTTTGGTTATTTCTTCTACTAGAAGAGTTTTTGAGTTATCTGCTCTTTTTTTGTGAATATCCTTTTCTGATTTTTTTATCAGGATAAGGCAGTGTTACTTCCTGATATTTATCACTTTTTTCAGGTTTTGATTCGTATCAAACCTGTCATTAAGCCAATTTCTCCTCCTTGGAGTCTTAATTGGGTTCTGAAGGTTTTTCAGGTTCTTCTATTTTGAGCATATGCTTGCTCTGGACATTCATTACTTTCATGGAAAGTATTGTTCTTTTTGGACATCTCTTCAGCTAGAACAGTTTTTGAATTATCTGCTCTTTCTTGTGAGTCTCCTTTTCTGATTTTTCATCAGGATAAGGCGGTGTTGCGAACTTCTTTTAAATTTTTACCTAAGGTTGTGAATTCTAACAACATTAGTAGAGAAATTGTGGTTCCTTCATTGTGTCCTAATCCTAAGAATTCTAAGGAAAGATCGTTGCATTCTTTGGATGTAGTTAGAGTTTTGAAATATTATGTTGAAGCTACTAAAGATTTCCGAAAGACTTCTAGTCTATTTGTTATCTTTTCCGGTTCTAGGAAAGGTCAGAAGGCCTCTGCCATTTCTTTGGCGTCTTGGTTAAAGTCTTTGATTCATCATGCTTATGTCGAGTCGGGTAAAACTCCGCCTCAAAGGATTGCAGCTCATTCTACTAGGTCAGTTTCTACTTCCTGGGCGTTTAGGAATGAAGCTTCGGTTGATCAGATTTGCAAAGCAGCAACTTGGTTTTCTTTGCATACTTTTACTAAATTCTACCATTTTGATGTGTTTTCTTCTTCTGAAGCAGTTTTTGGTAGAAAAGTACTTCAGGCAGCTGTTTCAGTTTGATTCTTCTGCTTATAATTTCAGTTTTTTTCATTATAAGATTTAAACTTTGTTTTGGGTGTGGATTATTTTCAGCGGAATTGGCTGTCTTTGTTTTATCCCTCCCTCTCTAGTGACTCTTGCGTGGAAGATCCACATCTTGGGTATTCATTATCCCATACGTCACTAGCTCATGGACTCTTGCTAATTACATGAAAGAAAACATAATTTATGTAAGAACTTACCTGATAAATTCATTTCTTTCATATTAGCAAGAGTCCATGAGGCCCACCCTTTTTTGTGGTGGTTATGATGTTTTTGTATAAAGCACAATTATTCCAATTCCTTATTTTTTATGCTTTCGCACTTTTTTCTTATCACCCCACTTCTTGGCTATGCGTTAAACTGATTTGTGGGTGTGGTGAGGGGTGTATTTATAGGCATTTTGAGGTTTGGGAAACTTTGCCCCTCCTGGTAGGAATGTATATCCCATACGTCACTAGCTCATGGACTCTTGCTAATATGAAAGAAATGAATTTATCAGGTAAGTTCTTACATAAATTATGTTTTTTAAACCTCCTGTGGTTTCTCCAGGGGTTTTTCCTATTCCTGAGGCTATTTCTGATATGATTTCTAAGGAATGGAATAAGCCAGGTGGTACTTTTATTCCTTCTTCAAGGTTTAAAAAATTGTATCCTTTACCAGCAAATTCTATAGAGTTTTGGGAAAAAATCCCCAAAGTTGATGGGGCTATTTCTACTCTTGCTAAACGTACCACTATTCCTATGGAAGATAGTACTTCCTTTAAGGATCCTTTAGATAGGAAGCTTGAATCTTATCTAATCTTATCGTATCTTATCTTGATATTATCAAAATTGATGTTAGATCCATGTCTTTAGCTATATTAGCTAGAAAAGCTTTGTGGCTTAAATCTTGGAATGCTGATATGACATCTAAATCTATATTACTATCTCTTTCTTTCCAAGGTAATAATTTATTTGGTTCTCAGTTGGATTCTATTATTTCAACTGTCACTGGGGGAAAGGGAGTTTTTCTGCCTAAGGATAAAAAACCTAAGGGTAAATCTAAGGCTTCTAACCGTTTTCGTTCCTTTCGTCAAAATAGGGAACAAAAACTTAATCCTTCCCCCAAGGAATCTGTTTCCAATTGGAAGCCTTCCTCAAATTGGAATAAATCCAAGCCATTTAAGAAACCAAAGTCAGCCCCCAAGTCCGCATGAAGGTGCGGCACTCATTCCAGCTCAGCTGGTAGGGGGCAGATTAAGGTTTTTCAAGGATATTTGGATAAATTCTGTCCAAAATCAATGGATTCAGAGCATTGTGCTCAAGGGTATTGAATAGGATTCAGAGTAAGACCTCCTGTGAGAAGATTTTTTCTCTCATGTATCCCAGCAAATCCAGTAAAATCTCAGGCTTTCCTGAAGTGTGTTTCAGACCTGGAGTCTTCAGGGGTAATCATGCCAGTTCCTTTTCAGGAACAAGTTTTGGGGTTTTATTCAAATCTATTCATTGTCCCAAAGAAGGAAAATTTATTCAGACCAGTTGTGGATCTGAAAATTTTGAATCGTTATGCAAGAGTACCAACTTTCAAGATGGTGACTATAAGGACTATTCTGCCTTTTGTTCAGCGAGGACATTATATGTCCACAATAGACTTGCAGGATGCATACCTTCATATTCCGATTCATCCAGAACATTATCAGTTTCTGAGATTCTCTTTTCTAGACAAGCATTACCAATTTGTTGCTCTTCCATTTGGCCTAGCAACAGCTCCAAGAATCTTTTCAAAGGTTCTAGGTGCCCTACTCTCTGTAATCAGAGAACAGGGTATTGCGGTGTTTCCTTATTTGGACGATATCTTGGTACTAGCTTAGTCTTTACGTTCTGCAGAATCTCACGCGAATCAACTAGTGTTGTTTCTTCGGAAACATGGTTGGAGGATCAATTTACCAAAAAGTTTCTTGATTCCTCAGACAAGGGTCACATTTTTAGGCTTCCAGATAGATTCAGTGTCCATGACTCTGTCTCTAACAGACAAGAGATGTTTAAAATTGGTTGCAGCCTGCCGGCACCTTCAGTCTCAGTCATTCCCTTCAGTGGCTATGTGCATGGAAGTTTTAGGTCTCATGACTGCAGCATCGGACGCGATGCCCATTGCTTGTTTTCACATGAGACCTCTACAGCTTTGTATGCTGAACCAATGGTGCAGGGATTATACAAAGATATCACAATTAATATCATTAAATCCCAATGTACGACACTCTCTGATGTGGTGGATAGATCACCATCGTTTAATTCAAGGGGCTTCTTTTGTTCGGCCAACCTAGACTGTGATCACAACAGATGCGAGTCTTTCAGGTTGGGGAGCTGTTTGGGGATCTCTGACAGCACAAGGGGTTTGGAAATCTCAAGAGGCGAGATTACCAATAAATATTTTAGAACTCCGTGCAATTCTCAGAGCTCTTCAGTTTTGGCCTCTGTTAAGAGAGAACCGTTCATTTGTTTTCAGACAGACAATATCACAACAGTTGCATGTGTCAATCATCAGGGTGGGACTCACAGTCCCCAAGCTATGAAAGAAGTATCTCGGATACTTGCTGTTACGGTATAACCCGGATACCAAGGGTTAATACCTGATGAAAGATGCCCTGAATGTGGGATCAGCAACTCACAACACAGTTAATTCCCCCCTCAGACATGAGACCAGGCTCCACATTGAAGGTGAAAACAGAATGTACTTTATTGAAGGCTATATGCCCAGTATTTATGCAGGTCTGACCCCAGATGGGGGGTTGAAAGAATATTGTACATTAGATAGAGGGAAAACGCCCTCTGACATGCCACAATAGAATTACATTACTTAAACAGATAAGCAGGTTATACACAAGACACAATTGAGCCCTTCTTATCACTTGGGCGTCTGCTCTCTGGATGTGATTAAACAATGGGAATGTTTATCACTAAACTTAATTACAGTACACAATAGCTGAGGCTAGCAGCAACCTTGTCTTTAGAAAATAGATTCTTAAAGCTGAACAAAGTTAACTCTTTCAGTACTGACAGAAGGGTCTGTCACATAGCTCCCTCCTTGTGGAACACTCCGGCAGACCCGGCTTGACCCTTTTGCGGGTGAACCTGGGGATGACCGGACTAGGGTGGTAGGCATGTCAGTTTGCCGGGACAATCCATCTCCATTCCCGTTATGAGAGAGAATTCCTGTCCGTATAAATAAGGGTTCAACTTCTTCAGTGCCCAGACCAGGGCTAAACAGTCCTTCACAATCTCATCGGCTTCTTTACAAGTTTTTTTGTACCTGCTCTTTATAGGTATCCACAATCCCTTCATACTGACATAGTTTGCCCTTGAGTTGCTGCACCTCACTATGAGCCAGCGTCAGCTTCTCCTCCAGTGTCGCTAAGTTTGTCTTTAATGTTTCATGTTCCACTCTCAAGCTGGTGTTTTCTGCAGTCTGTCTGTGCAGCTTGTCTAGCAGAGATTCCCATTCTAAACGCGCTTTTTCCTCTGCGCTCCTCTTCTCTCCCGCTAGCACTGTTACGTGATTGTTTAATGTAACCATTTCATCCTCTACTTGACTCTTCTCCTTCATCAGCACATTGTAACGGGACTTCCACGTATCAATGGCGGATAGAGATTTACTGAGCTCAGCGTCCTGGGGCTCAGCAGCAGGTGGGTCAGTCTCTGTGGCACGGATCTGGGCACGGGTAGTCACAGGGTTAACATCGGTGGGACCCATGGGAGCGTAGGCAGAAACAAGGGGGGCCAAGTCATTTCCATGAAGAACATCAGCTGGTAAGTCCTTCATGACCCCCACATTCACATGTCTAGAGCCCACTCCCCAATCCAAATGTACCCGGGCAACAGGTAGGCGGAACACAGTGCCCCCTGCTACCCTCACAGCCACAGTGTCTCTGGTGTGCTGGTTCTCAGACACCAAGTTCTTTTGGAGCAAGGTCATGGTAGCACCAGTATCCCGTAGACCACTGACCTCCTTTCCATTCACTTTAACCAGTTGCCGGTGCTGTTGCTGGTTATTGCGGTGGGCAGCTTGCACGGGGTCTGCTTCATGTAGGATGCCCCAGCATTCTTGCATTTCTACGCAGTGGGCCGCAGGCTGAGGGTTACGTGGGATTCCGCCGGCGGGTCTTCTCCAGGACTGTGCTTGGTTCGCTGCATTTAGGGGACACTCTGGTCTTTTGTTCCCTAGTTGCTTACATCCAAAGCACCGAAAAGGTTGTGAGTAGTCCCGTGAGTTGAACTGGACTCTCTGAGGATAGTTCGTGGCTGGAGGCCATGTGGTAGAGCGGTGTGCCGGTTGTTGGTAACTGGTAGCTGCTGGGGTGACTGTGGGTCGGTACTCCACTCTGGCAGGGGGCTTAGTGGTAGCAGTGTCCAGTTTGCGGGTATCCGTATACTCATCTGCCAAGCGAGCAGCTTCATGCAGGGTGGAGGGTTTACGGTCCTGAACCCACTCTCGAACTCCTGTGGGTAACTTGTCGAAGCAATGTTCCAACAGGAATAGCTGCATCACCTCTTCCCCAGATACGGCTTGGCACCCCGCTATCCAGTGAGCTGCTGTGCGGTGCACCTTACATGCCCACTCAACGTATGAATCTCCAGCTAGCTTAACAGTGTCTCTGAACCGTCTCCTGTATGCCTCCAGAGTAACCGCATACCTGGAGATCAGAGCCTCTTTTACAGCATTATAATCCCCGACTTCCTCATCTGGAATGGCCCAAAAAGCCTCGCTGGCCCGGCCGGATAATTTTCCGGATAATATCATGACCCAGTCCTCTGCGGGTACCTTGTGCAGTGCACATTGTCTCTCAAAATCCGCAAGGTACCCATCAATCTCTCCTTCTGTTTCCAGGAAGTTTTTAAAAGCTGCAAAATTTACTTTTCTCTTTTCCACTGGGGTTGCTGTGACTTTGGCTGCTGCAGCGCCGCTTTGGCGAAGTAGGTTGGCCTCCACAGCTGCTATGACCCGGTCGATAATTTCGGCAGATGGGTTGGGGCCATAATGTGCCAGTCTTATTTTAACCGCCCGATCAAAGCTTGTTTCTTCGGGGGTTCTGTCTGATATGCTGGGCCAATTGGTTCCTTCGGTCCCTGGTACTCCTTCCATCTTGGTCAGTATTGTAATAATCCCCCTCTTCCTGAGGTTACTGGCTTGTGTAGTTGCTCTTCTGGGCGATGAGGATCATCCCGTCGCTTGCCACCAATTGTTACGGTATAACCCGGATACCAAGGGTTAATACCTGATGAAAGATGCCCTGAATGTGGGATCAGCAACTCACAACACAGTTAATTCCCCCCTCAGACATGAGACCAGGCTCCACATTGAAGGTGAAAACAGAATGTACTTTATTGAAGGCTATATGCCCAGTATTTATGCAGGTCTGACCCCAGATGGGGGGTTGAAAGAATATTGTACATTAGATAGAGGGAAAACGCCCTCTGACATGCCACAATAGAATTACATTACTTAAACAGATAAGCAGGTTATACACAAGACACAATTGAGCCCTTCTTATCACTTGGGCGTCTGCTCTCTGGATGTGATTAAACAATGGGAATGTTTATCACTAAACTTAATTACAGTACACAATAGCTGAGGCTAGCAGCAACCTTGTCTTTAGAAAATAGCTTCTTAAAGCTGAACAAAGTTAACTCTTTCAGTACTGACAGAAGGGTCTGTCACACTTGCTTGGGCGGAATTCAGCTCCTGTCTAATCTCTGCGGTGCATATCCCAGGTGTAGACAATTGGGAGGTGGATTATCTCAGCCATCAGACTTTACATCCAGGGGAGTGGTCTCTCTATCCAGATGTTTTCTCAGATTTTTCAGATGTGGGGTCTTCAAGAGATAGATCTCATGGCCTCTCATCTAAACAAGAAACTTCCCAGATACCTGTCCAGGTCCAGGGATGTTCAGGCAGAAGCAGTGGATGCGCTGACACTTCCTTGGTGTTATCGTCATGCTTACATTTTCCCGCCTCTAGTTCTCCTTCCAAGAGTGATCTCCAAAATCATCATGGAACAATCGTTTGTGTTGCTGGTGGTTCCAGCATGGCCACACAGGTTTTGGTATGCGGATCTGGTTCGGATGTCCAGTTGCCAGCCTTGGCCACTTCCGTTAAGGCCGTACCTACTGTCTCAAGGTCAGTTTTTCCATCAGGATCTCAAATCATTAAATTTGAAGGTATGGAAATTGAACGCTTAGTACTAAGTCATAGAGGTTTCTCTGACTCAGTGATTAATACTATGTTACAAGCTTGTAAATCTGTCTCTAGAAAGATTTATTATAGAGTTTGGAAGACTTACATTTCATGGTGTTCTTCTCATAAATTCTCTTGGCATTCTTTTAGAATTCCTAGAATTTTACAGTTTCTTCAGGATGGTTTGGATAAAGGTTTTGTCTGCAAGTTCCTTGAAGGGACAAATCTCTGCTCTTTCTGTTTTATTTCACAGAAAGATTGCTATACTTCCTGATATTCACTGTTTTGTACAGGCTTTAGTTCGTATTAAGCCTGTCATTAAATCAGTTTCTCCTCCTTGGAGTCCTAATTTGGTTTTGAAGGGTTTACAGGCTCCTCCATTTGAGCCTATGCATTCTTTGGACATTAAACTACTTTCTTGGAAAGTGTTGTTCCTTTTGGATATCTCTTCTGCTAGAAGAGTTTCTGAGCTATCTGCTCTTTCTTTTGAGTCTCCTTTTCTGATCTTTCATCAGGATAAGGCAGTTTTGCGGACTTCTTTTCAATGTTTACCTATGGTTGTGAATTCTAACAACATTAGTAGAGAAATTGTTGTCCCTTCCTTGTGTCCTAATCCTAAGAATTCTTTGGAAAGATCCTTACATTCTTTGGATGTGGTAAGAGCTTTGAAATATTATGTGGAAGCTACTAAAGATTTCAGGAAGACTTCCAGTCTATTTGTTTTATTTTCTGGTCCTAGGAAAGGTCAGAAGGCTTCTGCTATTTCCTTGGCTTCTTGGTTGAAACTTTTGATTCATCAAGCTTATTTGGAGTCGGTTCAGGCCCCGCCTCAGAGAATTACTGCTCATTCTACTAGATCAGTCTCCACTTCGTGGGCCTTTAAGAATGAAGCTTCAGTTGATCAGATTTGCAAAGCGGCAACTTGGTCCTCTTTGCATACATTTACTAAATTCTACCATTTTGATGTATTTGCTTCTTCAGAAGCAGTTTTTGGTAGAAAAGTTCTTCAGGCAGCTGTTTGTTTGATTCTTCTGCTTTTGATTTAAGTTTTTTTCTTTCATGTATGAGAATAAACTTATTTTTTTGTGTTGTGGATTAATTTTTTCAGCAGAAAATGGCTGTTTTTATTTTTATCCCTCCCTCTCTAGTGACTCTTGCGTGGAGTTCCACATCTTGGGTATTGCTATCCCATATGTCACTAGCTCATGGACTCTTGCCAATTACATGAAAGAAAACATAATTTATGTAAGAACTTACCTGATAAATTCATTTCTTTCATATTGGCAAGAGTCCATGAGGCCCATCCTTTTTATGGTGGTTATGATTTTTTTGTATAAAGCACAATTATTTCCAAATTTCTTTTGTTGATGCTTTTTACCCCTTTCTTTATCACCCCACTGCTTGGCTATTCGTTAAACTGAATTGTGGGTGTGGTGAGGGGTGTATTTATAGGCATTTTGAGGTTTGGGAAACTTTGCCGCTCCTGGTAGGATTGTATATCCCATACGGCACTAGCTCATGGACTCTTGCCAATATGAAAGAAATGAATTTATCAGGTAAGTTCTTACATAAATTATGTTTTTGATGTCGGATAAGATCCATAGACAGGGTCGGGTCCAAGGGGGGGCATTGGGGGACAATGCCCACCCAAATTGAATGCTGTGCCCCCTTAAAAAAATATTGATATGATCATACGCTTTAAAAATAATAAATAAAATAATGAATTGTTATGTAATGCTGCATGCTGGGGGCAGAGTTACCTGCCGAACTGTGAGGTCGCATCACGCATCTGCAAGGAGCTCCATGTCTTAACCTCTTATTTGGAATTGGAAGTTAATTATAGACTTTTTGGACTTGTCTTTAACCCTATTAATTTCACCTAACTATCGTGAGTTACTCATTTTCTTAAACAATAGACCATGATAAGAATATGATTGTATCATATAAATATAAGTCTATAAATTGCTACTGGCTTCTATCGATGCCTCAAAAGTGCACTGTGATCTTAGGTCGTGCCTAAAATCACAGTGCACTTTTGATGCGTCGATAGAAGTCGGTAGCCATTTATAGACTTATATTTATATGATATAATCATATTCTTATAGGTTCACAGTACATAGGTTGTTTTAAGTAGCCTATCTGTTAGTTATTGCGAAACAGGTATAGCTAAATCTAATCTACAAAATTCACAGTACCTGAAAACCTAGTATTCTCACTGCTATTGCAAACAAAGGGGTTCATTGCATTGGGGGGTTTGGGGTGCATGGTGGTTTAGGGGACATGATTGAGATTTGAGAATGAGTTTAAGGGTTTTGGAGCATGGTGATTAAGGGGTGAATTGTTTTTAAGAAGCTATTGTACTGGGGGTCTCAAGTTTAATAGCTCTGTTTTAATGCACTGCATAGGATTTAGACTTCATTCTTTTACCTAGTGATTTAGCACATATTCTCCAAATGTTAATAGTGGAGGATAAGCCAGCCAGAGGCTACACTTTCCTGCAGAATATGTAGGTCTGCTCTTATTTGGACTCTCATACATGCTTTGTAAATGCGTGGCCCCTCGTGAAAAAAAAATGCCCCCCCCCCCCATTTTATTCGTTCTGGAGCCGACCCTGTCCATAGAACCAACAAGTCTGCCCAATATTTCCTAAAAGTATAAAATTATCTAGTTCATATGATAGCGTTATGCTTGTCCCAGGCATTCTTTAAGTCCCCCACAGTGTTTGTCATTACCACTAGACATGTGCAATTTGTTTCGGCTGAATTTAGTTTTTGGCCGATTCAGAGATTCGAATGAATCCGAATTTCCGAATCGGCACCATAACTAACATCCTGAAAAATTCCAAACATTAATAAAGCAGTTTTCGAATTTTTGGATCCTTTCTTTATTCATATTCAGAATTTTTCATTGTTCTACTCTAAACCGCAGTTCTCCGACATTGCCGACACTAACTAGATCCCTAAACAAAGCTATTAACGCCTAAACAGCCGTTCCCCGACATCGCCCACACTAACTAAACCTATTAACCGCTAAACTGTACTTCGCCGACACTAACTAAACCTACTAACCCCTAAACCTCCGTTCCCAAACATTGCCAACACTAACTAAACCTATTAAACCCTAAACCACAGTTTCCAAACATCGCCAAGACTAACTAAACCTATTAACCCCTAAACCGCAGTTCCCCAACATTGCCAACACTAACTAAACCTATTAAACCCTTGTCAGGAACTGGTAAGTGGAACTCAATTTGCAGATTTCACAAGGAAATAGTTTTCTTTGTATCACAAACTCTTAGAAGCACACTATGGTTCAAGTGTTCCCTCTGGAGAGAGCTAGTGAGTATTATTAATTCCTTATTAAGTGGGAGAGAGGAAAATGGTATTTGATAACCTGCAACAGCACTTGAATAATACTTTCCTTGAAGGAAAAACAATATGATTGCCTGTACACAGATTAGCTGAGATTTGCAAGTCTCTTATTTAGTAATGTAACAGCCGGTACACAGGTGCTCTGAGATTCACAAGTCACAGATATAATAATACAGTCTCTGGGTTAATCAATTCTCAGCAGGACCTCTGAGTAATACTTTATAGCAACAGATTGACACAAGAGTTTAACTTGTAACAGCAGGGATAAAGTTATTGTAGAGAAAAATGAAGGAATAAGATTACTCACTCTGTGGTGGTTTGCTCAGCTGCTGGTTGATTCACTTCCAGAGCAGTTAGTGATTTTCAAAGCCAAAGTGGGAGGAGTTTTACTCCGGTTTCAGTTCAGTCTCCACAGGTACAAACCCAAGCAAAATAGATTGTACAGTTGATGCAGATCTCTGAGGAAGAGAAAGCAAATGAGGAATTTGCTTATGAAGAGGTTATACCTTTACAGTGAGATCCGGAGCTGTAAGGAAGAAATTAGCTGTGGTGCAGCAGCAGTTGTGACTGGTCTTATTGTCTGTAAGTAAAGTTGTTCCTTGATGCTGCAGCAGAATATTTCTTGTAAAAGAGGATCTTTAACTCTTGGTGAGAGTTTGCAATTTCTTTGTTCCAAATATGATGTATAGGTATACACGTAGGTAGCCTAGGTAGGGTTATCAGCAAACAGCTAGACATACACAAAATACTAAGCACTGAATACTGGGAGTTCAGCCTACTTAAAGGGATTGTGGGCATGGTCAGGTGAAAAAGACTTAAAGATACAGATCCAATACCAGATCGTTACATGACCCCCCCCCCCCCTCAAGCAAGCTGTTCCACAGCTTGAGGCTTCGGGCGATCCGGGTTTCGTCTATGAAACAGAGAAACAAGTCTTGGGGCATTGAGGTTAGAGGCTGGTTCCCAAGTATCCTCGTCAGAGGGGTATCCCTTCCAGTGGACCAAATACTGTAACACACCACCACTGAGACGAGAGTCAAGGAGAGAATGGACTTCATAGGTGCCTGGATCCATAACGGGCGGTGGAGGTGGAAAAACTGAGCAGGCGGATCGGGGAGAAATGTAGGGATTCAAAAGGGAGACATGAAAAGTTGGATGAATCTTCATGGTAGGAGGTAGCTCCAAAGTAAACAACATTCTTGTTTACAACTGTTCGAACAGGAAAAGGTCCAATATATCTTGTTGCGAGTTTCTTACTAGGAATTTGCAGTTGTAGGTTTTTTTGTAGAAAGCCATACGTTGTCGCCTACTGCATAAGTTGGAGCGGCCCTCCTTCTTAGATCATAGTGATGTTTTTGAGTTAATTGGGCTTTGAGGATATTATCTTTGATGAATTGGAAATTTTCTGATAATGAGTTTCCCAAGTCTTCTACAGGAGGGGAATTCTGACTGGAGGAAGGAACTAAGTTAAATTTGGGATGATAACCATAAGTCGCGTAGAACGGTGTTAATTTTGTGGAAGAGTTGGTGAGGTTGTTGAAGGCGAATTCTGCCATAGAAAGAAACTTGGCCCAGTCATTTTGTTGGTAGGAACAGAAACATCTCAGATATTCATCTAACCACTGGTTTAATCTTTCTGATTGACCATTGGTTTGTGGATGGAAGGAGGTGGTGAAATGGTGATCTATTTGAACTAATTCGCAAAGACAGGTCCAGAAGTGTTAAGTGAACTGGGTCCCCCTATCGGTGATAACGATGGGGGGTATACCATGTAATTTGACAATATTGTCAAGAAATAATTTAGCTGTTTCCACAGAGGTTGGTAGTTTGTGATACGGTATGAAGTGTGCCATCTTTGTAAATGTGTCAATTACAACAAGTATGGTGTTGAAGGTTAAGGAGGTGGGAAGTTCTACAATGAAGTCCATACAGATTTGTTGCCAAGGTTTATCTGCTGGAGTCAGAGGCATCAAGAAACCATATGGTGGTTTTCTTTCATTTTTTGCAGTAACACAGGTGATTCAGGTCTTCACATATTCTTCTATAGTTTTTCTCATACCTGGCCACCAGAAATTCCTGGATAGAAGCTCTATAGTATGTTGCATTCCTGGATGTCCACACAGAGGTGTATCTTGATGATTTTTTATAATTAACTGACGGAGTTTTGTTGGAATAATTTTTTTTTTTCATGATAGTACATCCCATTTATTTTGGTTAAAAGAGAATGGGGAAGGTCTTGATCATCTTGGGAATACAATTGAATATCATCCATTATGTGAGTTGTGGAACCGACGAAGCATTCAGTTGGAATGATAGAGGTGGTTATCGGTTGGGGAGTGGGTTTGTTTGGCTGTCTAGACAAAGCGTCAGCTTTTCCATTTTTATTAGCTGGTCTATACACAATCTGGAAGTCGAATCTAGAGAAATACAAGCTCCAGCGGACCTGTCTTGCTGACAATGATTTATTTGTTTGTAAATATTGCAAGTTTTTATGGTCTGTAAAAATTATGAATGGTTGCTTCGTGCCTTCTAGTAAGTGTCTCCAATGTTCCAAGGATCTTCTGATAGCCAAGAGTTCCTTTTCCCCTTTTAGGTAATTGAGTTCTGCTGGGCTCATTATCTTAGAGAAGAAAGAAACAGGATGTAATGGTTCAGAGAAGGATTTCCTCTGGGAAAGTACAGCGCCAATAGCGTAGTCAGAAGAATCGACTTCCAAGATGTACTGATGGTTCATGTTAGGGAATCTTAGAATGGGAGCGGTTGTGAAACTTCCTTTTAAGAAGTTAAAAGCTGAAATGGCTTGGGGTGTCCAAACGAAAGGATTGGTGGCAGAGGTTAATTGTGTGAGAGGTTTTGCTATAGCTGAGAAATTCTTTATAAACTTTCTGTAATAATTAGAGAAACCCAGGAATCGTTGAAGTTCTTTTCTGTTCCTGGGAAGGGGCCAATCCTTGACCGTTTCAACTTTTTCTGTTTGCATATGTATGCCTTTGGGCGTTATGGTGTATACGAGAAAATAGATGTTATTGCAATGAAACAAACATTTCTCTGGTTTTGCATATAACTTGTGGATCCTCAATCTGGATAAGACCCACCTGACATGTTTAACGTGTTCTTCATAAGTTTTGGAGTATATCAGAATATCGTCCAGATAGACTACCATGCATACATCCAGTAAATCTCTAAATACATAATTGATGAAGTGCTGGAATGTAGCTGGGGCGTTACATAAGCCAAAAGGCATAACCAGGTACTCAAATAACCCATACCTTGTCCTAAAGGCTGTCAGCCACTCATCCCCCTCGCAAATTTGTACCAGGTTGTAAGCTCCCCTGAGATCAATTTTGGTGTATATTGTAGCTTCGGAGAGACGTTCAATCAGCTCTGGGATGAGGGGTAACGGGTACCTGTTCTTAATGGTCCGTTTGTTGATTTCACGATAATCGATGATGGGACGTAGCGTGTTGTCTTTATTTGTAACAAAAAACATTCCAGCTCCAGTGGGTGAAGTAGAGGGTCTGATAAACCCCTTACATAAATTATCATACAGGTAATTTTTTAAATGGTCTAATTCTGGCTGACTTAACGGGTATAAGTGCCCGTAAGGAATGGTGGCACCGGGTTGCAACTGTATCGGGCAGTCATATGGTCGATGGGGTGGCAAATGGTCAGCCTCTGTCTTACTAAAACGTCGGAAAATTCTGTGTATTCAATAGGGAGTGATTGATCCCCTGTAAGTGTTTGTAGAATAATAGTATTAGGTACACAAGTTTTCTTACAATAAAGAGAATCAAAAGATACTTCAGAGCTTACCCAATCGATGGTTGGTTGATGAGTTTGAAGCCACAATACCTAATATCACTGGAAAATGTGGAGAGGGTAAAACATGAAAAGTTAAGTATTCAGTGTGACCTGATACTGTGGAAACCTGTAATGGTACAGAGTGATGTGTAATAGGCCCAGTACTAATAAGGGAGCCATCAATAACCCGAACAGAGACAGGTGTATCTTTTAACACTAAAGGTATTTTATTATTCTTTACAATATTTGCACCAAGGAAGTTTCCGTAGGCCCCAGAATCGACTATGCATCAGTTCTCACTCATTTGTGGTTCCACTGTAAGATGAGAGAGAGCTTACAATATGATACATGGTTAGTCAATACTTGAGATGAGTAAATGGTGGGGAACTTAAATTTCTTGTTCTTCAGAAGTACGGGACAGTCTAAAACACCGTGGGCAGGACTAGCACAGTACATGCACAGGTTCCTATTCCTTCTGCGCATCCTCTCTTCTGTGGTAAGAGGGCCTCTCATAACCCCAATTTCCATGGGAACGCTATGGGGAGTATGTCTTGGGCTTACTGAAGGTTGGTTGAAGGAGTAGTTTTTTACATGGCTGTCCAGATAACTACGCTCAGAACGTTGTTCTCTTAATCTGCGATCAATCTGTGTAGAAAGTCTCATTAAAGCCTCTAATGTTTTATGAAGCTCAATTCGGGCAAGCTCATCTTTGACTGCTAACCCAAGGCGAAACTGGTTGCGCAAAGATACCTCACTCCATAATGAGTCAGTTGCATATAGCTTAAACTCAGTTATATACTCCTCGACCGCTCTTTTGCCTTGTTTAAGACTTCTCATATTAGCCTCGCTGTAAGTTGTATGTCTTTATCAAGATATAACTCATCCATAGTAGATGAAATTATCAAGGGAGCCGAGGATAGGGTCTTCGGTTTAGCAGTAATAGTCAACCCAGATTCTTGGTTCACCACGCAGAAATTAGATAATCGTCAGAACTTTTATTCTTTCTGTGGGGTAAGTTTTAGGTTTCAAATTAAACAGTAATTGACATGCATTCCTGAACTGACTGGATGGCTTCCTATTCCAGCAAAGGTTTCTGGCAAGGTGACCTGCGGTTCAGGTGTGTCTGTAAATTGTGGGCTTTTAGTAGCAATAGAGCCTTTAATGATATCTTTCAGGGATTGGTTTTCTACCTGTAAATCCCTAACTGCTTGTGCAATTTGATCTACTTTTTGTGATAGATTAAAAACTATTTGTGGGAGATCTGCTGGTTCCATATTGGGCTTAGTATTATGTCAGGAACTGGTAAGTGGAACTCAATTTGCAGATTTTACAAGGAAAAGTTTTTTTTGTATCACAAACTCTTAGAAGCACACTATGGTTCAAATGTTCCCTCTGGAGAGAGCTAGTGAGTATTATTAATTCCTTATTAAGTGGGAGAGAGGAAAATGGTATTTGATAACCTGCAACAGCACTTGAACAATACTCTCCTTGAAGGAAAAACAATATGATTGCCTGTACACAGATTCGCTGAGATTTGCAAGTTTCTTATTTAGTAATGTAACAGCCGGTACACAGGTGCTCTGAGATTCACAAGTCACAGATATAATAATACAGTCTCTGGGTTAATCAATTCTCAGCAGGACCTCTGAGTAATACTTTATAGCAACAGATTGACACAAGATTTAACTTGTAACAGCAGGAATAAGGTTATTGTAGAGAAAAATGAAGGAAGAAGATTACTCACTATGTGGTGGTTTGCTCAGCTGCTGGTTGATTCACTTCCAGAGCGGTTAGTGATTTTCAAAGCCAAAGTGGGAGGAGTTTTACTCCGGTTTCAGTTCAGTCTCCAAAGGTACAAACACAAGCAAAATAGATTGTACAGTTGATGCAGATCTCTGAGGAAGGGAAATCAAATAAGGAATTTGCTTATGAAGAGGTTATACCTTTACAGTGAGATCCGGAGCTGTAAGGAAGAAATTAGCTTTAGTGCAGCAGCAGTTGTGACCGGTCTTATTGTCTGTAAGTAAAGTTGTTCCTTGATGCTGCAGCAGGAGATTTCTTGTAAAAGAGTGAGAGCTTGAAATTTCTTTGTTCCAAATCTGGTGTATAGGAATACAAGTAGGTAGCTTAGGTAGGGTTATCAGCAAACAGATAGACATACACAAAATACTAAGCAATGAATACTGGGAGTTCAGCCTACTTAAAGGGATTGTGGGCAGGGTCAGGTGAAAAAGACTTAAAGATACAGACCCAATACCAGATCGTTACAAGTACAGATTGTCCCATCTTGATTTTTTAAATCACTCTGGGTAGTAGAACTAGTGGGGGAAATATATAAGCATATTAAAATGACCAAGGAACTGCTAGAGCATCCATCATTGATCCCGTGACCTCGCAAGGTATCTGGGAAATTTCTTGTTCAGACGAGAGGCTATAAGATCTATTTGTGGAAGACCCCAGATCTGAACAATTTTTAAGAATACATCCTGATGGAGAGACCATTCCCCCGGGTATAATGACTGATGGCTGAGATAATCTGCCTCCCAGTTGTCCACACCTGGGATGTCAATTGCAGTAATGAAACAGGAATTGGTCTCTGTCCAAGAAAGTATCCAAGATACTTCTTTCATGGCTAGGTAACTTTGAGTTCCCCCCTTGATGATTGAAATATGCCACTGTTGTGATATTGTCTGTTTGAAAACAAAGAAAAGGTTAATTCTTCAGAAGAGGCCAAGCTTGAAGAGCTTTGAAAAGAGCACAGAGTTCTAAGATATTGATTAGAATATTTGTTTCCTGAATATTTCAAACTCCCTGTGCAGTCAGGGACCCCCATACTGCTCCCCAACTCATAAGACTTGCATCTGTTGTAATCACAGACCAGGTAGGGCGAACAAAAAAAAAAACCCTCAAGAAATTGGTGGTCTAGCCACCATGTCAGAGAAAAACGAGTGTTGAGAATCTAAGAATAATAGTTGTGATATTCGAGTATAATCCTTGCCCCATTGGCACAGCATGCAAAGTTGAAGAGGCTTCATATGAAAACAAGCAAAGGGGATCCCGTCCGATACTGCAATCATTAGGCCTAACAACTCCATGCACATAGCCACTGAAAAGTATGATAGAGACTGAAGGTTCAGAGAAGCTGAAACCAACTTCATTCTTCTCTTTTCTGTCAGAGAAAGAGTCATGGACACTGAGTCTATTTGGAATCCCAAATAAGTGACCTTTGTCTGAGGAATCAAGAAACTCTTTTGAAACTTGATCCACCAACCATGATTTCGAAGAAACAACAATAGTTGAGTCATGTGAGATTATGCTAAATGAAAAGATTGAGCTAGAACCAAGATATCATCCAAATAAGGAACCACTGTAATACCCTGCTCACTGATTACATATAGAAGGGCACCAAGAACCTTTGAAAATATTCTTGGTGCTGTTGCTAGGCCAAACAGAAGAGCAGCAAACTGAAAATGCTTTTCTAGAAAAGAGAATCTCAGAAATTGAAAATGGTCTGGATGAATAGGGATGTGAAGATAAGCATCCTGTAAGTCTATTGTGGCTTGCTGAACAAAAGGTAGAAAAGTCCTTATAGTTTCCATCTTGAAAGTTGGAATTCTGACAATGTTGTTTAGTGTTTTCAGATCCAAGATTGGTCTGAATGAATTCTCCTTCTTTGGTACAATGAATAGAATTGAGTAAAACCCCTTTCCTTGTTCCTGTAGAGGAACTGGGACAATCACTCCTATCAATTCTAGATGTGAGACACATGTTAGAAAAGCCTGAGCTTTTAATTGATGTTTTGGAACATGAGTTAAATAAAATCGTCCCCTTGGGGGTTTGATTTTGAAACCATTTTGATACCCCGGAGAAATTATATTCTGAATCCAGGGATTTTGGACAGATTCTGACCAAATGTTCTGAAAAAGTTTTAATCTGCCCCCTACCAGAAGAACTGAATTGGGGACAGCACCTTCATGCTTTTTTCTGGACAGGATTAGGTTTCTTGAATTGTTTAGATTTATTCCAATTGGAAGAAGGTCTCCAGTTAGAGCTAGGGGCTTTTGGAGAGAGGAAAGGCTTCATATCTTTGTTTTGAAAAGAACGAAAATTATTTGGAGCCTTGAATTTCCCCTTAGATCTATAATCTTGAGGCAAAAATACTGACTTACATCCAGTACTAGAAGAAATTATAGAATCTAATTGTGAACCAAATAGATTCTTACCCTGAAAAGAAAGATATAGTAATCTCATCTTGGAAACCATATCAGCATTACAAGTTTTAAGCCGTAAAGCTCTTCTAGAAAGAATAGCTAAAGACATAGTTTTAACGTTCATTTTGACAATGTCAAATGCTGCATCACATATAAAAAGATTTGCTTCTTGTAGTAGATGTATCACATTATAGCATTCAGGGTCTGAAGAAAGTTGCTGAGCAAGAATAGAAAGTAAAAAAGTAGAGGTGGCTGCTACATCAGCAATAGATATAACTGGCCTAATAACATAACCAGTATGTAAATAAGCCCTTCTCAAAAAATATTCAAGTTTCCTATCCAGAAGATCTTTGAAAGAAGTAATATCTTCTAACTTAATCATAGTACGTTTAGCTAGAGAAGAAATAGCCCCATCTACCTTAGGGGTAGTTTCCCATAGCTCCAAATTAGCAACAGGTAAAGGATACAATTTTTTAAACCTAGAAGAAGGATTAATTTAAAAGAAGTACCAGGTTTAGAATATTCTTTAGAGATAATATTAGAGACTGCATTAGGAACAGGAAATATCTCTGGAATAACAATGTTAGACTTAAAAAAAGAATTTAACTTGTTACAAGGAATATCCTCAGAAGGTTTAACGTCTTCAATACCTAAAGTGACTAAAACTTCTTTTAAAAGAGAACGAATGTGCTCAATTTTAAATAAAAAAGAAGATTTATCTGGTTCTGTATCAGATGAAGGAGCCTCAGTATCAGAGGAATCATCATCATGAGAAGATACGCCAGTATTAGTCTGATCAGTACAGATTTTACTAGATGAAGGTAAAACATGGGCTGATCTCTTACGCTTATTTGAAGGCGGAAATTCAGTCAGGGCCTTCTCCATTGAAGTAGCAATACATTTCTTCATTGCTGGGGGGTACGCCATCTTCATCCATCTGTGAAATTGAAACAGAAGGAGCATTTGAAACCATAGGAGCATCAATATGTTGTGATAAAAACAATATACATGAGTCACATAAATTTGCTAAAGATGGCACTTCAGACGTTTTCAAAAGATACACATAGTTTTGGTAGAAAGGTGTTCATTAGACTCAGGTCCTATGGTGATTTTAGGGACAGAAGTAGGTTGTTCCATTATGGCAGAGAAGACAAAAAAAAAAGTTTTGGAAAAAAAGTAAAATTAATTAAAATTTAGAAAAAAACCTTCGGCTAGATTATGAGTTTTGCGGTATGAGTGAAAAAGCAGCGTTATGGCTCTTTTTCACTACCGCTGGTATTACGAGTTTTGCAGGTATAGCTGCACCGCACCCTTTTTTGGCCGTAACGCAACGTAATTACCACAGTTTTCAAAAAGTCCTTTTCCCCCCCCCCATAATTTTTATTGAAAATCCAAAAGTAAATAAAAAATACACGCCTTTTAGTAAGGCTTACATTTCACCTCGCAGGGTGTAACATTCCTATAAACCTTAATTACATCTTATGATTGATCTCGCATGGAGTTTGATGTATAGGAGAAGTGAAATGAGACCATAACCTATAAATCGCCTCTCAATCGGGCTTACCTTTCACCTTGCAGGGTGTATACCTGAAACAAGACCTACACCTTTATAACAATGGGGGGGGGCACTCTATAAAGTAGAAACCAATTGGTCCTCTGGGAGCTTATCAAGTTCCTTCAACACTGACCTTTTGTAATGACTCAACCATATAATGTGCTCTCAAGAGGGACTTGTCCCAGCAGGGGCTCCTTGACCTCCCTTTATCCTCTCAGTAGGACCAAATTAAACACACTAATCCTCCCTATATACTCAACCTTACACTTTTGGATTATTTTCTATTACTTTACCTAAAAAAAACTCATACGTAACAACGACAGATAACAAAAACAAAAACAACAGCCACAACCACAGGGAGAAGAGAAAAAAAAAGTCCTTTTTCAATGGGACTTCCATAGCACCGGTATTACGGGTCTGCCTGGGAGGCCAAAAAGTGAGCGGTACAGCTTATACCGCCAAGATCCATACCGTAAACTGAAAGTCAGTAGTTATGACTTTTACGCTACAAAGCTGTACCATAAAACTCATAACTAAAGTGCTAAAAAGTACACTAACACCCATAAACTACATATTAACCCCTAAACCGAGGCCCTCCGCATCGCAAACACTAAAATAAAATTACTAACCCCTAATCTGCCGCTTCGGGCATCGCCGCCACTATAATAAACATATTAACCCCTAAACTGTGGCACTCCCGCATCACAAACACTAGTTAACCCCCCTATTATTAACCCCTAATCTGCCGCCCCTAACATCGCCGCCACCTACCTACATTTATTAACCCCTAATCTGCCGCCCCCAACGTCGCCGCCATTATACTAAATTTATTAACCCCTAAACCTAAGTCTAACCCTAACCCTAACACCCCCAAACTTAAATATATTTAAAATAAGTCTAAATAAAACCTACTATCATTACCTAAATAATTCCTATTTAAAACTAAATACTTACCTGTAAAATAAACCCTAAGCTAGCTACAATATAACTAATAGTTACATTGTAGCTAGCTTAGGTTTTATTTTTATGTCACAGGCAAGTTTGTATTTATTTTAACTAGGTAGAATAGTTAGTAAATAGTTATTAACTATGTACTAACTACCTAGCTAAAATAAATACAAATTTACCTGTAAAATAAAACCTAACCTGTCTTACACTAACACCTAATCTTACACTACAATTAAATCAATTACATTTATTAAATACAATTACCTAAATTACAAAAACAAACAAATACTAAATTACACAAAATAAAAAAAAGAAATTATCAGATATTTAAACTAATTACACCTAATCTAATTGTCCTATCAAAATAAAAAGCCCCCCAAAATAAAAAAAAAACCTAGCCTAAACTAAACTACCAATACCCCTTAAAAGGGCCTTTTGCGGGGCATTGCCCCAAAGAAATCAGCTCTTTTACCTGTTAAAAAAAAATACAAACAACCCCCCAACAGTAAAACCCACCACCCACACAACCAACCCCTTAAATAAAATCCTAACTAAAAAAACCTAAGCTCCCCATTGCCCTGAAAAGGGCATTTGGATGGGCATTGCCCTTAAAAGGGCATTTAGCTCTTTTTCCGCACAAAAGCCCTAATCTAAAAATAAAACCCACACAATAAACCTTTAAAAAAACCTAACACTAACCCCTGAAGATCCACTTACAGTTTTTGAAGACCCGACCTCCATCCTCAACGAAGCCGGCAGAAGTCCTTAACGAAGCGGCAGAAGTCTTCATCCAACAGGGCAGAAGTCTTCATCCAGACGGCATCTTCTATCTTCATCCATCCGGTGCGGAGCGGGTCCATCTTCAAGACATTGGTTTTATTTAGATTTATTTTAATTATATTTAAGTTAGGGGGTGTTAGGGTTAGACTTAGTTTTAGGGGTTAATAAATTTAGTATAGCGGCGGCGACGTTGGGGGCAGCAGATTAGGGGTTAATAAATGTAGGCAGGTGGCGGCGATGTTAGGGGCGGCAGATTAGGGGTTAATAATATTTAACTAGTGTTTGTGATGGGGGAGTGCGGCGGTTTAGGGGTTAATATGTTTATTATAGTGGCGGCGATGTCCAGAGTGGCAGATTAGGGGTTAATAAGTATAATGTAGGTGTCGGCGATGTCGGGGGTGGCAGATTAGGGGTTAATAAGTGTAAGATTAGGGGTGTTTAGACTCGGGGTTCATGTTAGGGTGTTAGGTGTAAACATAAATTTTGTTTCCCCATAGGAATCAATGGGACTGCGTTACGCTGCTTTTTTGCAGGTGTTAGACTTTTTTTCAGCTGGCTCTCCCCATTGATGTCTATGGGGAAATCGTGCACGAGCATAAAACGAGCTCACCGCAGTTTTCAGAAGCGCTGGTATTGGAGTGCGGTATGGAGCTCAATTTTGCTTTACACTCACTTCTTGCCTGATAACCCCCGGGTTTTTGTAAACCTGTAATACCAGTGCTGTAGGGAAGTGAGCGGTGACAATAACTTGCCAGTTAGTACCACACCCCTCATAACACAAAACTCGTAATCTAGCCGCTTATTTGTTAAAAAAAAGAATTTGAGGATTGGAAAAAATCTTTGCTAAATAAATAAATAGTCAAAAAAACACTTATTTAAAGAGCTTTAAGAATAAGTTTATGTAGAAAACATAAAGCCCCTATATAAATTGTGAGGCATCTGAGAAAAAAAGCTTGTGAAAAAAACGGCACGAAAATGACGTCATAAGGGGCAGGTTTATTTAAAAGAGATGCTATGCGGTGGCACGTTTGTCAATTTTAAACAAAAACCAGCTAAAGGTAAGTAACATATAGCGTATAGCAGCGCTTATACTATCTATTCTGTTTTCATTTACTGTTTTGCAAGATGACTGCCCAATGCCTTATGATGTAAAGTTAAACATGCAATCCAACTTACAGATTAGTAGAATCCAGCAGAGTAGCTTAACTCAGACAAATTCCACAGCAGAGATTTATGAATCCTTCAAGCTTTATTGTTGCAAAACAAGAATTCTGAGGTTCCAGAAGTGGTAATTGCCAGGTAAAAAGAATTTGCCTCTACAAAGCTATTAGCAGAGAGTTCTAGCAAACTTACACATTGAAAGTGAAACTAATTTACACACACAAGTGAAACAAAATGGAGGCAGGAAGTGACCTCAAAAAGGTCAGAGGTAGCACATAGAATATACATTAAATTGAATACAATAATAAAACATAACACTAGAGGGAGCACAAGAACTAAAAAATAGAACTTAAAGATGTACATAGGAATATATGGACAGAACACTCCCCGTCTGGTATCTGTAGATACCACTATATAAATCAAACAATAAACAATAAACATGTTGATTGAAGCCTCTTTGTCCATGAGACCTGCAAGACAAAGAGAAAAATATACAAAATGCAATTGCAAACATAAGTCCATGTTGTTTTAACATGATAATTCTTGAAGAGAAGCAGGGCTGGCACTGTCCCCTGTGGTCATCTCTCTATTGTAATCCTTTTGTCAACCAGTGTCTATGTTTATAATCACAGTCCATGTGAAATAGAAGAAGTACAACTTCTGTAATCCAAGACCAGGTACACTGGTAAGAAGTGTAGTAGCTTGAAGATGGTTTCTTTATCAGGTACCACAAACTCAAATGTAGTACTGGTTGATGTTGTATCTGTAGCGTTTAACAAGAATCCGGGTCCTGTCAACCATGTCAATTTCATGAATTGTGCTGAAGTTAATGACCTGGTTGCAAGATCTGCAGTATTTTGGTCAGTAGGTACGTAATACCATTGCTCTGGTTTGCGTTCTACTCGGTTGTTGATAAATCCTTCATGTGGTTTTCCTTCAGTGTCGGTCACTTTTAGGTAGGCCACAGCTGCATTAGCTTCTGTAGATGCATCTGAGAAGATGTAGATCTCTGTTACTGTAGCTGTTGATAGAGATATAGAAGCATAACACCGTGGAATACAGAGCTTTTCAAAAGCCTTCAAAGAATCCTTCCACTTTTCCCACATCTGACGTTTCTCTATAGGTAGTAAAGTATCCCAGGATTTTGACTCAGATGAAAGCTGTCTAAGCAGAGACTTTCCTTGTATAGTCACTGGAGCTACAAACCCCAGTGGGTCATAAAGACTGTTAATAATTGATAAAACACCACGTCTAGTGTATGGCTTTTCATCAGTAGAAACTTTGAAAACAAATTCATCAGTTGATATGTTCCAATGTAGACCAAGACTTCGTTGTACAGGTGGTGTATCTGTACCTAGATCTAAGTCTTTGAGGTCTGTTGCATGGTCTGCTGGAGGAAAGGCTTTCAACACCTTGCTGCTGTTTGAGACTATTTTATGAAGCCTTAGGTTTGCTACAGATAGCATCCTTTGTGTTCTTTTAAGCAGATCAATGGCTTCTTCATCTGTCGGTACAGACTTGATTCCATCATCCACATAGAAGTCTCTTTCTACATATTGTCTGGCATCTGTTCCATATTCCATTTCACCTTCTTGAGCTGTTCTTCTTAGTCCATATATTGCCACTGCAGGTGATGGACTGTTGCCGAAGACATGCACTCTCATGCAATAATCTATTATCTCAGCACTAGTATCATTGTTGTGATGCCACAAAAACCTGAGGTAATTCCTATTGTCTTCTCTAACAATGAAACAATAGAACATCTGTTGTATGTCAGCCATGAATGCTACAGGTTCTTTCCTGAACCTGATCAATACTCCTAAGAGACTGTTAGTAAGGTTAGGTCCAGTAAGAAGAAATATTGAGTGACATGCCTTCATACTGTGCACTTGAATCAAACACAACCCTTATTTGACCTGGTTTGCGTGGATGATAGATGCCAAATGAAGGAAGATACCAACATTCTTCACCTTCTTTTAGTGGAGGAGCTGGCTCTGCATGCTTATTTTCAAATATTCTGCATGAATGATACAAAGTGTTCTTTTATCTTCGGATCTTTCTTTAGAGTACGTTGTAAGGAAGAAAGTCTAGAGAGTGCTTGAACTCTGTTGTTGGGTAACCTTTGTCTTGGATTGAAATGGCAGAGGGGCTACCCAACTGTTTGAGTCATCCTTGTAAAACTCTTTGTCCATTAACTTGAGAAATTCTTTATATTCGATAGAAGGAGCTAGTTTATTGTCATGCTGTGTTGTGTGGAACACTGTACTTCCAATGTTGTCATCATCTGGTAAGGGAGTAACTATATCATCTTGACTGGCATAGTATGAATGTTCATAGATTCCAGTTTTCTCCTTTACATGGTAGTGATTTGGGCATGGCTTCAAAGTAAGATGGACGTCCATTAATTAACACATTAGTTTTCAAGGAGTTAGTAATATCTGTTCTGTAGATTTTTCCTATACAGGCATCTCCAACTATTACCCAGCCAAGGTCAAGTCTCTGAGCGTATGGAGAATTATGAGGTCCATTACATTGCTGGCGTACCTTGTGTATTCTTAGAATGTCTCTACCAAGTAAAAGCAATATCTGGGCATTCTTCTCTAGAGCTGGTATGCAACTAGCTATGTGTTTCATGTGAGGATGGTAATGTGCTATTTCTGGCGTAGGAATCTCATCCCTGTTATCTGGAATTTGATTGCATTCAATAAGTGTAGGTAAAGGCAACTGTATACCATCTGTAATAGAAGCTATTATGAAATCACTAGCTCTTCTTCCTTTTGTTTCAAACTGACCTGCACATGTACCAAGGGTGTAAGATGAAGGATTACCATTTACGTTGAATATGTTGAAGAATTCAGTTCTAGCCAGTGATCGATTGCTTTGATCATCCAGAATTGCATACATTCTTACTGATTTATCAGGCTCTCCCTTAGGATACACTTTAACAAGACATATTTTAGAGCAGGACCTTCCACTAAGTCCTTCACCGCATATTTCAGTACATTTTGAAGCAACAGATGTTTTGTTTGTTGTCTCTTCTGCTTTCTCCCCGCCATGCTTTTCAGTAGGGGCAATACTTTCAAGTGGAAGGGAACTTGAAGACTCTGGGTGGAGAGCAAACACATGTCTGTCACTATTGCATTCTGAACATCTAATATTGGCTTTACAGTTTCTAGAAAGATGATCTGTTGAAGCACAGCACCTGAAGCATAGTCCATAATTTTTAAGAAGCTCTATGCGTTCTTGCAAAGGTTTTTCTCTAAAGCTACGACATTTCTTAAGTGGGTGAGGCTTCTTGTGCAATGGGCATTCTTGAATTAAATTCTTTAATTTCTCACTTTGCATTTCCTGTCTGGAAGGTGCTACATCTGTCTTTTGGACAAATACTGATTTCTTTGAGTTCTTGAATCTTGAAGTTTCTTTCTCATGTTCTGGAGAAGTCACCGCCCACTGATTTAATTCGGTTAAAGAGAAACTTGGATCATTTCTTGTTTTTGCTATGTCTTGGATGAACTTACTGAAAAAGGAAAAGGGAGGGAATGATACATTATTCTCTTGCTTGTATCTTGATCCTTGTGTTGCCCATTTATCTTGAAGAGCATGAGGTAATTTCGCCACAATTGGATTTACACCTTGTGCAGTATCAAGATAACACAGTCCTGATAGACATGGATCTGCTTTAGCTGCTTCTAGTTCCAGCAGAAGATCACTTAACTCTTGTAGCTTGCGATTGTCCCTAACTGTGACTTTTGGAAATTTTTGTATTTTCTTTAAAAGGGCATTTTCAATTACTTCTGGACTACCATAAGTCTGATCCAAACGTTCCCAAATCATTTTTAAACCTGCAACTGGGTTGTCTACATGGACAGCTCTGAGCCTCTTGACACGTTCTGCAGATTCAGCACCTAACCACTTTACCAGCAGATCAAGCTCTTCTCTAGCAGATATACCTAAATCTTCAACAGCAGTCTTGAATGTAGACTTCCAAGATCTGTAGTTCTCTGGCAGATCATCAAATTTTGTAAGACTTGTATTAGTAAGCTCACGTCAAATCATATACCTTGCAAACTCAGACATCTCTAACCTTTCAGTCTTTGTTACTGGAGGTGCCTGAAGATCACTTGGGTAATAGGAATTGAATGCGAGGGATAGTATGGGTTCGCTGATACATTTAATCCAGCTGAAGCCTTTTCTTTCACTGATCTTAATGGAGGTGACTGTGATGGACCCCATACTTGTTTGTTTACAAGAGGTTGTGTGATTTGTGCATTGACACCTGAGCTGCTTATCCGCTGAATTGCATCTGTTCTGGCTGGAGCAATTGGATCGCTATTGAGATGTAAATCATTTGTGGTAGGGTGCACATCATTCCAACCTCTGTCTTTATGAGCATTGCCTCCTTCTTCCTCTTCAAAGGAGTTGTAGTGTTTTCCACTCTGGTTAAGAACATAATCACATGTTCTCTTCTCTGGGTAGTCTGATCCCACCAGACTGACAGAATATTCTAGGAGCTCTTCTGTATTGGCTGCCTCAAGTACCTTTAATCTTGCCATGGCAACAGCTACTTCTTTTTCATTTTGCAGTATTTCTAAATCTGTTTCTTTTTTCGCTGCTTCTAATTCTTTTTCCTTCTCCCATTTTGCTGCTTCTAATTCTTTTTCCTTCTCCCATTTTGCTGCTTCTAATTCTTTTTCCTTCTCCCATTTTGCTGCTTCTAATTCTTTTTCCTTCTCCTGTTTTGCTGCTCCATTTTCAGTGTTGCTTCTGCTTCTGCACGTGCTTTGATAATGGCGGAGCTTATAGATGAAGAGGAAGTACTTCTAGATTTAGCAGAGCGAATTGTTGAGGCAGCACGCTGTGATCTGGATTCTAGCAAGTCTGCAATCCTGCTTTCAACTGTTGCTAATGTGCTTTGCACTAGTTTTGCGCTGTAGATTAGATTTATTAAACTGGGTTTGAATTTGCACAGTTTCCTCAACATTAGTTTTTGATAGCAGATTAAAATATTTGCGTGACAACCTTTCATAATTTTCATAACAAGCATTAAGTCTGTCAGCAATCTTGTTTAACTGTTCTTTATCATTAATAGTTTCATTTGCTAAAGATACACATTTTCTAAGCTTCTCCCACATTTCATCCAATGCATCCACTAATTCATCTTTCTCAGCTTGTTAACTTTGTATGACTTTCTCAGTGGGTTTTATTGTACGCTGTGGTCTAATGCTCTGCTCTTTCTCCTGTGACAGTGTATCTTGTATTGCAAGTTCTTTTTCAGACATTTTAAGTAACTAGATTAGAGCTATTTTAACTGCAGTCATAAATGTCTCTGAGGAAACTGACAGTTTATACAAAGTTCAGTGTACACTTCTCTGTTGCAGATATCTTGTGTGAGACAGTGCAGATGCTTAATGAATCTTCCTTGTTAAATGCAGAAACATTTACTGAGCTGTGTGCAGCAAGCAATGCAGCTTCTCATTTATATTATATAAAGTCCTTAGTTACACACTGAGCTGTGTACAGTTTACCAAACATGAGTCTTTCTATTGAAGATTAATAACTCTGCAGGTATTCTTTTTACTATTCTGTTTTCATTTACTGTTTTGCAAGATGACTGCCCAATGCCTTATGATGTAAAGTTAAACATGCAATCCAACTTACAGATTAGTAGAATCCAGCAGAGTAGCTTAACTCAGACAAATTCCACAGCAGAGATTTATGAATCCTTCAAGCTTTATTGTTGCAAAACAAGAATTCTGAGGTTCCAGAAGTGGTAATTGCCAGGTAAAAAGAATTTGCCTCTACAAAGCTATTAGCAGAGAGTTCTAGCAAACTTACACATTGAAAGTGAAACTAATTTACACACACAAGTGAAACAAAATGGAGGCAGGAAGTGACCTCAAAAAGGTCAGAGGTAGCACATAGAATATACATTAAATTGAATACAATAATAAAACATAACACTAGAGGGAGCACAAGAACTAAAAAATAGAACTTAAAGATGTACATAGGAATATATGGACAGAACACTATCCATCCTCAGAAATATATAATAACATATAGCAATGTTACAAATGTCCCTGGGCTGCAAAATATAAATATAATTGTGCAAGAACTTTTAAATAAAATTGCCCAAATTAGCTATGAGTTCCTTTAGAAAAAAACAAATACCTGAATTTTTGAGAGACACTCGTCCATTAATGCAGACAGGCCAAACCAGTGCTAAAACATATCAGCAGAGATACAGATATAGGAGTATGTTGAACTATAAAGGGAGGCAGGAGATGAATCCCTGCGACCGATTTACAGATAGCCCATAGAAGGTTTTTTTGTTTTTTTTATATAATACTTTTTATTGAGTTTTAGTATATAATACAATATGCAAGCAGTAATGTAAATGGTATACGATAACAAAAAGAAAGAAAGAAAGACAAGTTAGATCATATCAGTTGCATTAACAACACAATTGTATCTGTTACATTACAGATAAAGTTAAAAGGTATGAGTTTGCTTATTCATTGAACATATAGGTAACAGATCTTACGTGATTTAGATGTCACTGTATAACAAGCATACTGATTTGCATTTGATAACCAATATATATGTACTAAGCCTATGTTATAAAATTAAGTGTGTATCTCCCATGTTTATTTGGAGTCACGCTTGAGCTTCTAACAATCTAAATAAAATTAATTCTTTGGGAGGAGTATAATATAGATATGTGCAATTTGTTTCGGATCGATTCGGAAATTCGGCCGAATTCATTAGATTCGGAGATTCGGATCGATTCGAATTTCCGAATTGAAATAGTGCCGAATCTATCGAATAAATCCGAATTAGTTCGGATTTATTCGGTAGATTTGGATGGCCATGGATTACACTAGTATTGTACAGTATATTCGGTTATATCACTCTGCTATGGGCTACACCTAATATACAGTACATACTACTAGTCTAATACACAGCATGTCCCACCTAACACATACCGAAATTCCGAATTTCCGAACTGAACCGAATCGAACCGAATCCAGCCGAATTTTTTTCGAATCCAAAAGAATCCGAAACAAATTAATTCGATTTTTTCAGAATTCGAATCAATCCGAACCGAAATTTGAATCGATCCGAAACGAATGTTTCGAAGCGGCACAAGTCTAGTATAATATAAAGGTATGTGCCAACTATGTGGCATATGAATTATATATATAAATAACATATTTTCATGTAACATATATGGGCAGCTTAAGCATAGATAGTTAGTTGAAGGAATATAATTGCAAATGCGGTATGTATCAAGGGAAACTGCGGTATAAGTCTCTGACCGGAATCAAAAGGTGCCAGAGTACTGTATGAGGGGAGGTAGGAGACCAGCCGGTTAACATTATGAAATAACTCTTGTAGGGCCTATTAATGGAAAGGGTACTAATGGGCTTGTTGTGTTATTTCTGTTTAAGTACTGATGATTAAAAGGTTGAGATCAAACTGTAGGTAACCTCAGGATAAAACATAAGACTAGGGCTACTTCTAAAAAGATAGAATATTTTGTGGCTTATATTAACTCTGGACAAAAGTACATTTGCTTTGAATACTATATCAATGGAGGAAAAAATGAGGAGTATATATTTTCGCTTGTGATTATAGAGTATGTTAAAGGGACACTGAACCCAAATTTTTTCTTTCGTGATTCAGATAGAGCATGACATTTTAAGCAACTTTCTAATCTACTCCTATTATAACATTTTCTTCATTCTCTTGGTATCTTTATTTGAAATGCAAGAATGTAAGTTTAGATGCCGGCCCATTTTTGGTGAACAACCTGGGTTGTCCTCGCTGATTCGTGGATACATTCATCCACCAATAAAAAAGTGCTGTTCAGAGGTCTGAACCAAAAAAAAGCTTAGATGCCTTCTTTTTCAAATAAAGATATCAAGAGAATGAAGAAAAATTGATAATAGGAGTAAATTAGAAAGTTGCTTCAAATTGCATAATCTTTCTGAATCACAAAAGAAAAAAATTGGGTTCAGTGTCCCTTTAAGGTCTGCGTTGCCTCAGTGTGAAAAGACAATTATATCTATTAGTACAACAATAAATGTTATTTTCCATTTTCTCATCTGTGCTGACCATGCCGACTGGGTATGGGCCCTATACTTAACAACAGGTGACTACATCAGTAAGCAAGAGTATATCACAACAGGAAGCAACACAAACCACACAAAGCCAAAAGACACAAATCAAGCTATTTCACATGATACTGCATGTATGACTTTCACATGTATAGTATAAAGCACCAATGCAGTGTACGTAAGCAAAAGTTTGCTTATAAATAACATAACTCAATAAGTATATCAAACAGATTATCTATGTTATATTTTACATCACTGCAAGCAGTTAAGAGGACTCTCTTTTAGGAATCATTGAAACTCCACAGAGAAATTATCAAATATATTAGCATAATAGTGTATAAACACCTCACAATAATCTATCTGTGTGTTAACAAAGATTTTGTTGGTATTATAGAGCTAAGCACTTCCGTTGGTGAGATAATATACATTTAAGGAAGTTTTCACATCAAATTAACTATTAATAACAACAGTAGCCATTAAAAGTTAACAACTGATATCTAGTTGCTATATCTGCATATCCATCCTCTCAGCCATCAAATATATATTATGGGCAGCATCATAAAAGATATGTATATAATATGTCCCCAAGAAGATTCATTTATAAAATAAAAAAGCGTTAACAGAAATCTATCTTTGAGTCAGTTGCAAATTTGTTATTGACTTAAAAATTAACTATGTCTAACCAACTCCTCTGCGTTCTAGAAGTCTTTCTTCCAGCCTCTGCCACTGTGTGATTTGGTTGGGGAGAAACTCTAGCTTGTGCCAGCTTTTGTTGTTCTCTAGCTGGGACTTAGTAGCTGTAATCTGTCAACCTGTCATGTGTAATATCCCTTTCAAAGGTGCAGATTTAATCATGAGCTTGGTCTCCTGCTTGTCTGCTTTTTCCAGAGGTGGTTTACATAACATTCCAGAGTTCAAGGATGACCCTGGCAACAGTGTGTGCTCTATGTAGCTGTCTCTTTGCACAACAGTCCCTGATATTTCCCCAATATCCGCTGTTTCAAATTGTAAAGCTTCTGAGTTTCCAGAATGCTCATCAGTTATAGTGTTCACTAACAGATGGGCTCCATCTTGCTGGGGCAGTAGTTTGGATGGGTCCGTATCAGAAAGGTAGCCATCAGGAGGGTAGGTAGGCATCGAATGCCAGAGCCTTTCGGTATCTTTATTTACTTTCCGTGCAGCTGTAGGGCTATCCATGGAGTTCACTGTGAGGCCACTATTTAAGGAGGGGTCAGATGCCTCACAGAGAGATTGAATAAAGGCAATGCAGTAGTTGTCAAGCAGGGTACTTATGATCTCTAGAAGTGTAACGGCCTCCATACTGGATAGAAGGTAGGGGAAGCAGTTAAATATAGCATGTATGTAACACTGTTTAGTAGCCAGATTGCTCAGGAGAGATTCGGCAGGCCAAACTACTGTACCTGTAGAGTTGAGGTAGAGGCACTTGTAAGATAAGGTCTGTAACTCAAAATGGCGTTTTGCGCCTTTCAACCTGGGTGTAATACTGTAGGAAAGGGAATCACTTCTGAATGTATATATGCTAATGTGCCCTTAAAAGTTATAGACTTATGCCACTCTGAAAGCTGAAATCTTCTGCTGCAGTTATGTAAATTTTCCCATTTACTGCTTTTATCACACCGCCATTATGTGAGTTTGCTAATTACCCCTTCATATGTAGTTATATCAAAGCCTCAGCATCAGAGCTTTTCTTAGATGCGGCCATCTCTTTCCATGGCCGGCTCTGCCCCCCGCCCATAGAAGGTTTTAAACAGAGGTAGAACATGATAACCATAGGCAAACTCCTCTCACATCCCTCTGACAAACACTGTACTCTGAGGAAAAACAGACTTCAATATACACTGAAGCACCTATCACTGAAGCACATCATACTTTAACCACCTCCAAAGCAAAGTTTAAACTGAGATATGAGTGAGGTGGGTGGGGTATTTATAGGCTTTGAGGTTTGGGAAACTTTGCCTCCTCCTGGTAGGAATGTATATCCCATATGTAACAAATCGTGGACTCTTGCCTCCTACATGAAAGAAATGGACCCAGTAAAGCAAAACATTTTTAAACTATTTAAAGATTCAGCATCCAATCGCTGGAATCTATTAGGTACCTTAAATCCCAACCAGCAGCAGTATTTGACCAGGAATAAATTCCGCTATTATGAGCTAAACAAAAGTGAATAAAAGTCTCTTATCAAATTGGATAATTTGTTGATGTAACCGACTGCTGAAATAATGACTGAAATAATGTCCATCCTGAGAAGAATAGAATACAGTCAAAAAACCTGGGTGTACTTAACTTATGAGAAGCAAAGAGCAAAGAGGAGGAATATTTGCTTATAGTATAGTACATAATATAGTTACTGGTATATACTGGACTGGTCACTACTTGGTATTGTTACTTAGGGACGTTTTTCTCTGTTTCATTTCTTGTATTTATGTGTCAATGTTCTTTTTTATTAATGTTCTATGCTTTAAATTGCTGAATGGAGCAGTAAAGGAAAAGATTAAGCAAAATTTTTGTCTTTGTCTGCGTCAATTTTATTGCAGGGGCCTTTTTAATAAGGAACTAAAAATAACTGCTCAGTATCATGGCGACTCTAATAAAAAGGCCCCCTGCAATAAAGCACGGGAGCATGTAGAATCGCAAAGTTACATTTACTGGCAGATGAGGAAGACGGGGGGGGGCAAAATCGAGAGGAGGGGGCAGGCGGCCATTTCAAAACGGTCGAGGGACAACTTGTAATTATTTTTACATGCACAATATATATTTATAAAAATTGGGCTAAAGTTTGTAATATTAATAATTTGAAACTTTATCTGTATAAGTAAGAATTTTTTTTGGGTTGACTTGCCCTTTAAGTTGGTTCTTGTCATTTACACACTGGGACAAGAGAAAGGAAACCTATTCTGGCATATTTGGGACAATTAAGGACAGACCTTTAAAAAGATTAGGGACAGTCTGTCCTGAAACAATAGGGACATACAGTATATTCACCTTAATACAGAATACAAATAGATAATGATAGAGGAAACAAAAAGAGGCGCCACATAGGGTAGTATAGTCTAGGTATACAGAACAATAAAATAGCGTGTAGGAGAACCCTTCAGGGTGGCTACTCACAAGAGGTTAAGGAACAACCAGAGTGCCTAGCTGGGCAACACGGGACCAATAACCGATCATGAGGAGGATGGCAGACAACTTGCAGGACGTCTCAGTGGAGCCAGGAATTCAAACATACATCAGTGTATCCTCCAGTGATAGAAATAAGGCTTAGAGCAAGTAGGATCAAAACAAGTGTGTAATCTTTATTGCTGACAGCCTGATGAAACGGCATAGGTGTTTCTGAGAAACGCGTTGCGGTTTTGGTGTGTTCTACAATAAAGATTACACACTTGTTTTGATCCTACTTGCTCTAAGCCTTATTTCTATCACTGGAGGATACACTGATGTATGTTTGACTTCCTGGCTCCACTGAGACGTCCTGCACGTTGTCTGCCATCCTCCTCACGATCAGTGATTGGTCTGCTCCACCACGTGACCTGGCGTACGACGCTCCGGCTGCCTGTGTGAGTCTCACGAGCAACTCTATTGGTCTCGTGTTGCCCAGCTAGGCACTCCGGTTGTGCCTTAACCTCTTGTGAGTAGCCACCCTGAAGGGTTCTCCTACACGCTATTTTATTGTTCTGTATACCTAGACTATGCTACCCTATGTGGCGCCTCTTTTTGTTTCCTCTATCAGGATCTATTTGACTACCACTTATCTTGTCAAGAGTGTGGCCTGCCTCATTCTTGATTCACCATCTACTTACACGAGCGCACCTCTCTGGGACCCGGTGTTCTAGTACTATCAATTTCGTGTTAATATAGAAGAAAATTACCTCAGTTGGGTCAGCCCAACTCACTTTACACACTAGGCAGATCCACCTCGAGTCGGCACCTCAGGCTCCCGCTCTAGGTGCCCCCCTGTTGCTTACACAAGTGCCGCCCCCAAAATCTGCTGCCCTAGGTACCGGCCTTGTTGGCCTATGCATTAATACACCCCTGCTGTGAGCTAAAGGTTCTCTAATCACCCTTTGGGTGCCTTTTTCTGTAGCTAGAGCGCTGATTATACAACAATTCAATCGTTAGCTCACAAAAAAATTGACTTTTGAAGTGGGCGGCGGAGCGTGGGGTATTTAAATATCATATTTACATTAAAAAGTAAGTTATAGCGCAACTTCATTACAACTGATCAATTAAACGCCATCTAAAATATTATTAACATTCCGGATCTGTTTTTATAAAGGTGATAGTTTTCCATCACTTTAATCTGTTAGATAGATTAAAATTATAAACTAAATAAGAGTACAAGAGTACAATATTAAATGTATGAAATGATGGTTTTACTATGTTGTAAAAAATAAGGGAATAAATCTTCTAAGAGCAGATGAATAAAGGAACCTGGGAGACTATATAAAACATGTTTAGGCAAATAAGGGAGATCCCTGAAAATAAGGAAGGGTTAAAAAATTAATCCGAGCCATTTTAAATTATCATTCGCAGGTTGTGGGGGGAAGATAATGAAGGTTATCCATATAATTATGTTTGCAACCAAACATGCTGCACAAATCCCTTTAAAGGGGACAATGATTGATGTTATTTTGCTAGATAATACAATAAACAAAACATGTTTCTTGAGAACTTGTAAAAACTCATGGGGCATTGTTTGCAGCTGGTTACTAAAATTAACTATAATTGGAACAATTTGCATTAACAAAACATTGCTCAATCTGTGTATGAAAATCCCAAGTGTTGTCACTGGATAAATAATGTTTGTATGAATGGTTTACTGAGAGCCCAGCACATCTCTGTGTTGTCATCCATGCCAGGAATGCTTTCATGTGGAAGCCACAAATTCAATTGGCAGGAGGGAAGTCACTTTTGTCAAAACATTAATCCTATGACTGCACATATGCTAGTTAAATAGGACAGCATTCTGAGACTTATATCTATGCCATCCATACTTTATAATGAATAGGTAAAAAAAAAACCATTTGTTTCCATTTTATTTATAATGATTACACACAAACTATTTATGTTTGCTGCAAATAAAACATGGAAAACAACAAATAAAAGACATAAAGCAGGTCCAAAACTGTATGCCAGTGTGGTAGTGCTGACACCTACTGGCCATTTTGTAACACAGCAAAATATAAAGTGGCATTTTTACTGACAATACATTGGTCTTAAATGGGGGAGCTTATTACTATTTTCCTTTATTAAAACAGAACTGTTGTACCCCCGACATATTGTTTTTAGCACCCCTGCAGGTCAAATGGTATGTTACATGAGTAAAGTTACAGTTCATACAGTAATGTTATAGCTTCTCACAGACTCCCATATAAATATAATTACCATTCTTTACAAATTCACAAATAATACACCTCCTACTCCTGCATTAAAAGCAGCAATAACTTTTAGTTAAAGGGCAATATAGTAAAAAAAATTACATGATTTAATTCATTAGAGCATGTAATTGTAAAACTATTGACCCTGCTCTACTGTGCGTTTAACCGCTGCAAAGGGTTTAAACACACAGTAGAAGTACCGCTTGGGAAATAAAAAAAAAACATTATTACACCTAACACTAATCTACATGCCCCTTGAAAAATAAAACACCCAAAACAAAAACAAAAAAACAAAAAACTAAACCCTAACACTAAAATAAATTACAACAGTCAATATATTTTCATGTAATTTAAGGGGTTTAGTTTAGAGGGGGGGGTTTAGGTGTTAGGTAGAGTAGGGTTAGATTGTGTTGGGCTTGTGGTAGTTTAGGGTTAATATATTTTTTTTTCAAGTAAAAGATTTAAAAAAAAAAAAAAAGTATTTAGGGTTAATAGTGTAGGGTACTTGCGGTGGGCAAGTGGCAGTATAGGGGCTAATAGGATAGGTACTTGTGGTGGGATTGTGGTGGTATAAGGGTTAATAGGATAGTACTTGCGGTGGGCTAATGGCAGTAGAGGGGTTAATAGGACAGTATTTTTAGGGTGGGTATGTGGAGATATAGGGGTTAATAAAATAGGTACTCGCAGTGGGCAAGTGGTGGTTTATATATTTATTAGTGTAGTGTTAGTTTGCGGTCGTGGGGTACTTAGGATTAGTGGTTAAACACAGCAGTTCTATTTTAAAGGATCCTTTACTATACATTGCCAATAGAGGCGGCGATGCTGGGTGTGATCTTTAGCCAGCATCGCCAGCCAATGGCAAAGAGCCACGATAAACCCCTTTTCGCTCACACTCAACAGAACACCACTGTAATCTTGCCCTTGGAGAGGAAAAAAGCTGGCTTTAGTCTGCAGGACGAGGCTAGACATGGTCTATAAAGTAAATATACAATGCATTGTTTTTTCTATTACTATCAGTTAAAGCCTAATAGGGACAGTATTGTAGCAGGCTTAGCCTTGAGAAGTCAGCAGGGTTTATTTATTTCTAGATTGTAAGTACCCACGGGAATAGGGCCGTCAATTCCTCCTGTATGTGTTTGTCAAATCTTGTCCTGTCTCCTACAAGTTTGATATTATTGTTTTATTTAAATGAATTGTACCCATGGACAGCGCTGCGGAATATGTTGGCGCTTCATAAATAAAGTATAATAATAATAATCATTTAAAGTTCTGAGAATTACAAATTCTCAGTCTCAAAGTTCAGATCTTAATTACATAAAATAGGGGCAAAATAAATAATGAAAGAAAGTATATTGCAAACTTGTTCATTACATGCAACTAAATGTGTTGACTGTCCCTTTAAGGAATATAACATTCCTTAAAGGGATATGAAACCCATTTTTTTCTTTTATGATTCAGATAGAGCACACAATTTTAAATGAATTTCCAAAGTGTTTACATTATCAATTTTGCTTAACCCTTTAATGACCGCAACGTACTATGTCGCTGGTGGTTATGTGTTTTCATGATTCTAATATCGGCAGGACAGCGCTATTATACCCTCCCTCCTCCCTTCTGGTCACCGGAAATAGCACAGTGTCCTGGTTGTTGGAGAGACTGTGCTATTAATAACACGATCCCCATAGAAAGACCAGTGACGTACCCCGTAAGGGGTTAATTCTCTTTGTATCCTTTATTGAAGGAGCAACACTACACTATTGTGAGCTAGCTGGACACATTAGTAAGCCAATGATAAGAGGCATATATGTGCAGTCACCAATCAGCAACTAGCTCAAAGCTCTTAAGCCTTCTTAGATGACACCATGAGAATGAAGCAAATTAAATAATAGAAGTAAATTGGAAAGTTGTTTAAAATTGTATGTTCTGTCTGAATTATGACATTTTTGGGTTTTATCTCCCTTTTAAAGGTTTTTATCCATGATTTACATTAGAACATGATTTTACATTTACATTTTAGAACATTCTTTTTTTATTTATTTTTAGAAAATGTATTTATTTTTTTAGAAAATGCATGGTTTCAGATTTTCAGAAGATTTTTTAACTTTTATGGATAAAATAAAAAAGGATAAACAAGGATGTTGCATATCGCCTAAACAGATAGTAATGAACATAATTTTTTTCTAAACCCAAGGTTAGCACAACCTACAAACTCTTAAAGAATAAAATTATTTTTTATCTACAAATGTGTTTCATCTATGGGAGTTAAGAAAACGTCCAACATTTTCACTAATAGTAAAAAAAAAATACTATCCTTTAGTTATTGTCCTGAACACTCTCACAGACCCAGTTTAACTCTATAAAAGTGCTATAAAAGCAGGGGTCAAGTCCAACAAAAAAAGTGTGGGAACTCACTAAGACTTCCACCGTCCCTCACAATTAATAATTTCCGTCTGAGGAAGGGGATACGGTCCCCGAAATGTTACATTAAAGACGTGTTTTTTCAAAAGACCAGCGAGTGCAAGCCATGGTTTATTGTTATTTGTTCTCTGTTTGCAAACTGGCAAGTTGACTTTAAGTGAGAGTGATCTCCATTTGCTCATTTATATATAGTGTATATATATATATAAATATATATATATACTGTATGTACACACACACTGTATTTATATGTATATAATCTATAGACTTTGGTTAATGAAAGCAAATTAAATCCAATGAAGCGTTGAATGGTTGCCTTTGGGCTTGAGAATCCTCCTCTGTCACAGAGTCTCACCCACTTAAGGTACAATAGTTCTATTTCTGCTGAGGGGAGCTAAATAACCTCAGAGCAAGCCACAAAGAAATGTAAGCACCATGTGTAATAAAAGATAATAAAGATAATATTCATAACAGGAGTGATAACACAGCAGGACAGCTGACAGTCTTACATTTAGTGTATTGTAGTGTTACTGCCTATTACTAGAGGATCTCACTATCCCTCTAACCAGACTGTGGTCCAGCTCCTCCCACCAGCAGCAGCAGTGTTTACTGAAGAGTTTCTGTTCCCTGTCCAGAGGGAACTTCGTTTCTCCTGCAAAAATAGTGCAGGAACTCCGTTCCCATGCGTTCCCACCTGACTTGACCCCTGTATAAAAGTACACTTTTTACAACTACTATAGCGTTCTACAAAAGATGAGCATAATGATGAGAGAACAAGAACCTGTGGTGTATAAGTCTGGTAGAGCTCATAGGAGGCTGCTTAAGAGTGCCAGAATGCACGTCTGTTTGTTTAGGTAAGGGTGCACATGGATTGTGTTCTTTTGTGATTCAGGCAGAACATACAATTTTAAAAAAGTTTCCAATTTACCTCTATTATCAAATTTGCTTTGTTCCCATGATAATCTGTGATGAAGAGATACCTAGGTAGGCATCTGGAGCACTACATAGCAGGAAATAGTACTGCCACCTAGTGCTCTTGCAAATGGATAACATTCTTGCAAAACTGCTGCCATATAGTGCTCCAGACACGTGCACGCTCCTGAGCTTACATCCCTGCTTTTTAACAAAAATATACCAAGAAGACAAAGAAAATGTGATAATAGAAGTAATTTATAAAGTTGTTTAAACTTGCATGCTCTATCTCAATCATGAAAATTTTGGGGTTCGTATTCCTTTAAAGGATCATTAAATACAGTAGTATTGCATAATTAAAAAAATGCATCATAAAAAGATAACTGAGCCGATATTATTATCATCACATGACAGCCATCAGCCAATCACAGATGTATGTAAGCTTTTGCACATGATCAGTAGCAGCTGGTGCCTTGAAGTGTGCATATAAAAAGACTGCACAGTTTCACAATGGAAGTAAATTGGAAAGTCTCTTAACCCCTTAATACGTGTGTGTATATTATACACGTTGTTGTGCAGTATATATACGTCGGAGCTGCAGGAAGTTACAGTTGAGAGCTGGAGTTCCTGAGCACCAGGCACCTGCCTGCATATGGAACTGGAGGACGATCAGTGCTACTCTTCCGGATGAAAGCAGATGCCAAATCGTTACAGACGGTGACATTGTGTGTGTCACCGCCCGCAGCAATCCTTTGCTGGTGCCGGCAGGAGGTGTGGGAGTAGGGTTGCCACCTCAGCCATGTTTGCCTAGACACTTATGAGTTATACAGGCTGCAGGGTGCACAGAGGAACATGAATAGTGCTGTTCAGTGTTGAGTTTCATGGCCCTACCTGCACAGCCTGCAGCATGTATGACTCATAACTGTCCAGGAAAACATGACTGAGGTGGCAACTCTATGTGGGAGGAAATCCGGGAGGGCCCTACACTGTGGAAAAGAAAAAGAAAAGGAGGGAAGAAGGGGCCCCTACGCTACAGAAAAAAGGTAAGGTGGGGGGACCACTACACTACAGATTTTTTTTTATGTATAAAATAAACAATTACTTTTTACAGGTACTGGCAGAAAGGCTGCCAGTACCTAAGATGGCGGACAGAGAGGAGAGAGGGTTAGAGAGCTATTTGGGAAGGACCAGGGAGGTTGGAGGATCCTACATTTCAGTACCTAAAATGGGGGTGACCAGTGGGGGGCGAGGGAGGGAAGAGAGCTGTTTGGGAGGGATCAGCTAGTGAGAGGTGTCAGATGGAAGGGTAATCTCTTCACTAGAGCTAAAATTAATCTTAAAAGGACAGTCTACTCCAGAATTGTTAGTTTAAAAAGCTAGATATAATCCCTTTATTACCCATTCCCCAGTTTTGCATTACTAACACTGTTAAATTAATATAATTTTTACCTCTGTGATTGCCTTATATCTAAGCCTCTGCACACTGATCCTTTATTTCAGTTTTGACAGACATGCATTTTAGCCAATCAGTGCTGACTCCTAGGTAACTTCACATGCGTGAGCAAAATGTTATCAATGAGACACACGAACTAACACCTTCAAGCTGTGAAAACTGTCAAAATGTCCTGAGATAAGAGGTGGCCTTCAAGGATTTAGAGATTAGGATATGATTCTACCCAGGTTTAGCTTTCAACAAAGAATACCAAGAGAACAAATAACATTTGATTATAAAAGTAATGATTATAAAAGTAAATTGGAAAGTGGTTTAAAATTGCATGCCCTATCTGAATCATGAAAGTTTAATTTGGACTAGACAATCCCTATAAAATCTACTGTGTGGTGCACAACTGCAGTTAGCAGCCTTCTAATTACCAAAAACATATGGCAAATCCATACGTCTGCTATTTCTGAACAAATGGGATCCCAGAGCTTTTACAATCATTTGTGCTATGATTGCACAAGCAGTATGTAAATAATTTTAGTGAGAAACCCAAATTTTGAAAACATTTTTTTTTTTTATATGATCAAATTTTGCAATAAAATGGTAGCATGAAATACAGGCGTACCTCGGAAATGTTGCGGGTTATAAACAAATATAGCAATAAAATGAGTCACACTATTTTTTTTCTTTTCTTGTGCAAACAAAAGTTATATTTACTCTATACTGCACTGTCTATTAAGTGTCCAATAGCATTATGTAGATAAAAAAAAAAAAAAACAATGTTCATACCTTAATGAAAGTGAAGGTAAACTTAGCACAATTCGATTATTGGCAATGTAAATACTTATAAAATTAGAGGTACTTTAATTCATCAATTTAATTATTTTAATATATTTACCGAGTTATAAGCTTTTTTTAATCACCATTTCTAATCAATTCCAAATGAGCCCGTTTTTTTATTTTTTGGTCCGGTCACGTTCTTGAATCAGCCAATAGTAAGTCTGGCCGTTAGGCGGCCATCATTTGACGTCACAACATTGCTGGACGTTCTGCGCATGCGTTGGCATTATTTCTTTTCACTTCCTAGCCAGGCTCACTCCAGTTTAGCGCAAATAGAATATAAGGCAAGGTGTGCACATGTGCAAATTGTCCGGCAAGCGAGAACGCGTTTTCAAGTACGTATAGAGTGGGTGGAACCGCTCTGTATGTAATAGACTGTAAAATTCGGAAATTCATGGAGGGAGGAGCAAAGACCAGCAAAGTACGTAAATAACATTAGTTTAAAATACAATCATACATATTTAAATATTTTTTTTTTTAAAATAGCGATCACACTATATAGTATGTTAGTAATATAATAAAGGTGAGAAAAACAGCAAACTTTACCTTCACTTTAAATAAAGAATACTTCATTGCAAAAAAAATAAAAATGCTAACATCTGAGCTTTTGGCAAGTCATAATAATCTTTTTGCTGGTGTTGTGTGTATTATATATATATATATATATATATATATATATATATATATATATATATATATAACAAATGGTTCCAATAGACTTGCTTGACAGGGTTGCCACAAACCTTCAATTTGTAAAAAGAGCAATAAAATGAGGTATACCTGTATACCAAAACGGCCCTAGATCAATACCTATCTATGTATAATTTTGTCAGGTAAACAGAAAAGAAGATAAACCAAGACTATTTCTGTTTAAATGGAGTGATGGCAAAAATGCTACAAACTCTCCCGTATTAGGGCAAGTTCTTCTCTGAAAGTCCCAGTAGCGAAGGGGTTAAAACTGCTTGCTCTTTGCATGTATATTCTCTTCCCCAATAAAGAGTGAGTTTGTATCTATTATAGGTAATGGAGGCGAGCAACTGAGGATCTATTGCAGAGCTTTCCAAACTTTTCATGTTGGTGACATGTTTCAGACCTACATTATTTCACGACACAGTAATTCAGTTGTACTAGCAAAAAGGAAGTTAAATTAATTTGCACATACATAAATGAGATAATAATGAAATGTATTTACAAGTAACATTATGTGATGTGAACAAGTGAAGGCGCCTAAAAATGGTGCGTGCAAAAAGAAATGTCCTTTATATATCCTTCAACAAAGGAAAATAAAAAAAACCTCTAAATATGAGTGATATAATTTGGTTACAATATCCACCAAATTTAACAGGGAAAAGTAAAATAAATTCACAATAATGTGAATGTATGTGAACAAAGTATAACGTTATAAACAGTGCCAGACTATTAAAATAGACTGAACTGTGTAATGAGTGCAAATGACTATCAATACAAGTAATAATAAAAACAAACAGAGGTGACAGTGTTAGATAGCAAGGCAGGATACATACAATAAGGTACCCAGGCACTACAGATCATTAGTATAGTCCTCATACATAATCCATATAATGGAGATATTCCTCCAAATGTCCACTATATAGGGGTGTGCGGCAGCAAACACTCCTTCCAAGGCTGATGGCACCAGCGACGATCTGCAGATAGAAGGGAGAAAAAAAGGAGGCGCCACAATAGTGTGAGATCGTAGATGACAGAGACCCCCACATACGATACAGAATCACTTACTAGATTGCAAGCACTTGAGAAGTGCCACAGGTGCAGACTGAACCATTAAAAGCTGTCCAGCGAGCTTATCCTCACGATCGAAGAGCGAGAGGGTTAACTTCAGAATCCCCCACACGTACTGAAGTTGAAAATGAGCCAAACTTGTTTGTGAAATCCCAATCTGGGAAAAATACAGCTCCCAAAAAGCTCGAGCCAGTAAGGGTGTAAAAATCGGCTGATAAAAACAGTATAATAAAACAAGCGTGATGACAGCAAGGTTAAAATATAACAATTAAGTTTATTATAACCTAATACACTACGCGTTTCCCGGTCACAACAACCGTTTCATCAGGTGTAAAATACTAAACAGTCATCACACTATTTAAAACAATTCTCTGCGTCTCAAGCCTTGCAATGCGCATGCACGCTAAAACTATGAACCAATAAGATGTTCATCTGAGCCGGCTCATTATTGATAGGACAAAAAGTGGGGGCGTGTGATACCAACCCAATATGGGAGTGTTACCTGTCACTCGTAAGATGCCGCTGTAGCGCTCCGCTATGCCCAATAGCAAAAATCCGCCGACAATAAAAACAAACATAATACTTCTGGTGATCTCGCTAGGTAAAAATACTATAAGTATAAAAATGTGTACTATATGTTACCTTATGACTCCACATAACAGACTAACAGTAAACTGACATCTAATGCTAATAGATACGTAACCATTATCAATACTCTATATTAGTATATGTCTCCAGAAAATTAACATATAAAAAATATATAATCAAATATAATAAACAATAATAAGATATTAAGAGCCAACCAAAAAAACTAAAAAGAACCAATCTCATGATTACTATAATATATAAAGTAATATACACGATATATAAAAATGATGTTAAAAGTATAATAACAACCAGATCCAAAGACCCATATATGATTATACAAAAGGGTATAATACTAACATTATATCAATATTGTAGCTATAAAAACATAGCATCACATAAATACAAAGTGACAAGGTAGCACCCCATAAAATATAAAAATATGAGATATAATAAATGTACAATATATGGGAAATTAATAGAGAAATAGAAAAAATATATTGATAAATATATATAACCTTATATACCCCTGGAGGTGAGAAATACCAATGCCGGCTCAGGGATCATCTAATGGGGCATAATTTGATGCACAGATAAAATTACAATAAAAAATAAAATTATACATATACAAGAATAATAATAACAGTGACAACAAAGATGTGATATTGGTAACTCAATTGAAAGCTGCCATATCTATGTTTTCATTGAGACCATGGGGTTTCAAAGTTTTTAATTTCCATATCCAATAGGTCTCTCTTTGTCGCAAATGTATGAATCTATTTCTACCCCATTTGGGAGCTACATATTCTATAGGGAGAATACTATATATATCAGTTTCCTCCGAGTGACATTTTTCCTTATGGCGAGGAACACTATGGTTCACCAATTCTTTCTTCACATTTCTCATGTGCTCACCCCATCTCTTTTTGATGGGTCTTGAGGTTCTCCCAATGTACTGAACCCCACATTTACATTGTAGTAAATATACCACAAATGTTGAGTCACACGTGAAATGTGAAGAAACATTAAAAATGTAATTGGTGACAAAAGACTTAAATTCAGTAACATTACCCATCGTGTAACTACAGAGACCACAGTTAGTTTTCCCACATTTAAAAAAACCTTTCTTTATCTTTAAAAAAGAAGAATTAGTACTATGCTTATTTACCACCCTATTTGTGGGCTTTTTCATTAGGATCTTACTTGGTGCTAACCTATTTTTAAGGGTCTGTGCCCTCCTAAACGTACAAATAGGGGTATCATCCAGTATTTGTTTCAAAACTGGATCACTTCTTAAAATGAACCAGTATTTTTGTAAAATATTCTTAATTAAATAATGATTATTATTATATCTAGTAATGAATCGGGGATTATTGTTCATTTTGGATTTATATAATAACTTTTCCTCTTCAGAGTTCCATTTATATTCAAATTTGTCTTTTTTCTTTGAAGTAAAAAAATCCGATCTTACTTTATTTCTTGCTTTTTGATAGCTTAATTCTATAAGTTTCGGTGGATAGTCTCTTGCAAGGAACCTCTCTTTTAATATTTGTGATTGTTCATCAAAAATAGACATCTCAGTACAATTTCTGCGTATTCTGCAGAATTTATTAAATGGAATGTTCTCTTTCCACGGTTTTTAGTGGTTACTTTTATAGTTCAAATAACTATTCGTATCCACAGTTTTGAAAAAAGTTTTAGTTAAGATAGACCCTTTTGAATCCCAATATAATATAAGGTCCAAAAATTCAATTTGTTTATTAGAGGTGAATGTCAAGCCCATATCGTTGGCATTCAGGGATTCTACAAACTCCTTAGCCTTAGACTCCGTTCCATCCCATATAAAGAGCAGATCATCTATAAAGTGGCCATAGAAGACCAGGTTCGCCCCCGCTGGGGAATTGTATATATACTTTTCTTCAAAGATCCCCATAAACAGGTTGGCAAAGCTAGGGGCGAACCTGGTCCCCATGGCCGTGCCCTTTATTTGCAGAAAAAACTGCTCCTGAAACACAAAATAATTGTGCTTTAACACAAAGGAAATAGCATCCAAAAGGAAAGTTTTCTGCTGCTCGGGCAAATAAATATCCCTAGATAGAAAATTATCGATAGAATTAATCCCTAGATCATGCGCTATATTTGAATAAAGTGCCGACACATCGCATGTCATCCAAAGTAAGTTTTTTGTATCTAGATTGTTCAATTTCGATAACTTATTGATTAAATCAGGTGTATCTTTTATATAGGATGGTAGACATTTCACTTCTTTTTTTAAAAACGAATCTATGTATTCGGATAAATTGCACGTGAGGTTCCGATCCCCGATATAATCGGGCGACCGGGAGGATTATTTTTACATTTATGAATTTTGGGGAGGTGGTAATAGTATGCAAGACTGGGGGTACCAGGGTTTAAGAATTCTTTTTCTTTCTTGGTAAGGATCCCTTTGTAGTATCCATCATCAATAAGTTTAACCAAACCAATCATATATTTTTTTAGTGGGATTAAAAGATAATCTCTTGTAGTACTCAGGATTAAATAAAATACGATTAGCTTCGCCCACATAGTCACCCCAGTCTTGCAGCACTATTCCACCTCCTTGTCGGCCTGTCTGATCACTAGGGACTGATCCTTCGCTAAATTAGATAAGGCTTTTAATTCATAGACATTCAGATTCGAGACCTTATTTTTGTTATTATTTTGATTGTTCATAGAGCTAAAATCTTCTAAAACTAAATCCTGAAAAAGTTGAATATTATGATTAGTAATGGGTGGATTAAAATTAGATTTCAACATTAGATTGGAATGAACAAAATCATCGAACAGAGAATCACATAGATCTTATGGTTCATAGTAGATGATATCTGTAGAGGGTCTTTCAGCCATATCATTAGTGACTATTGGTATTTGTTTATCTTGTTTGAGTTTTTTATCACAAAAATATTGTTGTAATGACAACTTTCTGATAAATTTATTAAGATCAACAAATAATTAAAAGATATTGTGTTCATTTGAGGGACAAAAAGACAGCCCTCTATTTAGAACACAAATCTCTTCATTGGTCAAAACGTGGCTGGAGAGATTAAATATACCATCTTTCATTCTTTTTGTTTCTCCTTTTTGGTAAATTTTGCTCTCCCTCTGCTGCCACGTTGGCGTATGTTCTTTTTCTTGGTGGAGGAGTATAAAATCCTTTTTTACATAATTTGTTTCCATTTGTTTTAATCTGATAGGTATTTGTCTTTGATGTTGTCTGTAGTAGTCTTGTTTTTTGTCTACTTGAAAAACCTGTGGTCTTTCTACTCTATGTTCAGATTCTGTATTGCAATATGCTGAATTAGAAGGTTTAAAATAATGACCCTTGTTATAAGAATGACTCGTGTTTCCAAAATCCCTATCCTGTTCTCTTCTATACCAATCATAATCTTCTTTTCTAAAATCTACAGAGTTATTTCTCTCTTTATATTGCTCTTGGGGATAAAATCTCTCTTTATGTCTCCAAGTAGAATTATATTGTCTAGGAGAATTATATCCCTTATTAAAATTATTATTATTATGATACACATGTTCTCCATTTTTATGAATTAAATTCTTTTATCTTTCGGTTTCTTATATTCTACTTTTACCCAATCATCTTTTTTAGAAGAGTTCTTTATATTGGGGATCTCCTCTAGTTCTGTAACCTCTTCCATAGCAGTAGTTATTATACTTTTAACATCATTTTTATATATCGTGTATATTACTTTATATATTATAGTAATCATGAGATTGGTTCTTTTTAGTTTTTTTGGTTGGCTCTTAATATCTTATTATTGTTTATTATATTTGATTATATATTTTTTATATGTTAATTTTCTGGAGACATATACTAATATAGAGTATTGATAATGGTTACGTATCTATTAGCATTAGATGTCAGTTTACTGTTAGTCTGTTATGTGGAGTCATAAGGTAACATATGGTACACATTTTTATACTTATAGTATTTTTACCTAGCAAGATCACCAGAAGTATTATGTTTGTTTTTATTGTCAGCGGATTTTTGCTATTGGGCATAGCGGAGCGCTACATCGTTATCTTACGAGTGACAGGTAACACTCCCATATTGGGTTGGTATCACACGCCCCCACTTTTTGTCCTATCAATAATGAGCCGGCTCAGATGAACATCTTATTGGTTCATAGTTTTAGCGCGCATGCGCATTGCAAGGCTTGAGACGCCGAGAATTGTTTTAAATAGTGTGATGACTGTTTAGTATTTTACACCTGATGAAACGGTTGTTGTGACCGGGAAACGCGTAGTGTATTAGGTTATAATAAACTTAATTGTTATATTTTAACCTTGCTGTCATCACGCTTGTTTTATTATACTGTTTTTATCAGCCGATTTTTACACCCTTACTGGCTCGAGCTTTTTGGGAGCTGTATTTTTCCCAGATTGGGATTTCACAAACAAGTTTGGCTCATCTCCAACTTCAGTACGTGTGGGGGACTTTGAAGCTAACCCTCTGGCTCTTCGATCGTGAGGATAAGCTCGCTGGACAGCTTTTAATGGTTCAGTCTGCACCTGTGGCACTTCTCAAGTGCTTGCAATCTAGTAAGTGATTCTGTATCGTATGTGGGGGTCTCTGTCATCTACGATTTCTCACACTATTGTGGCGCCTCCTTTTTTTCTCCCTTCTACAAGTAACATTATGTATATGCAAGAAATAAAACCAATAGCTACTTACTATTTTAATGTATGAGGTTGATGGGATGAACACAGTTTATGAATATTTGGTGGAATATTAGATACAGACACTCTAATTTCATCATCAAGCATTTTTAAGCTTCCACTTCCTATCCATATATCAGGAGTAGCAATGCACTACTGGGAGCTAGCTACAGAAAAAAAAACACTGACTTAGGCTCAGCGAGTTGCACTGACTACTGCCCGTGCTGCAAACACACTGCTGTCCCACTCACTGACTACACATGCAATCACGAGCCAATTGAGCCTACATGTGCAGTCAGGAGCCAAAGCCGCCAATAGGAATAGTTTCAGTTCCCACTGAGCTGCGCCAATAGGTTAAGATGATCTGTGACCCACTAGATATCAATCACGAGTCAACCATGTGATATGCATAGCAAGCTGGCGGAAAGTCGGAAACCAAAAAAATTTTTAATTTTTTTTTTAAATTCAAAACCATTTGAGCTGAAGCAGGGACACACCTACACACTGCTGCCGACACACAGTTTGGAAAGCACTGATCTATTGGGTTTACCTTGAAGAAGAGGGGGGGGGCGAATGCAACTCAAATGTAAGTTTTTATTGATAATAGCACAAAGAAAACTGACACACAAGGTAGGGAATGTAACATCTAATCATCACTCAAAACAATCGTAGGCTACCCTCCGTTCCTTTTTTCAGTGCTCATCTGTACCGGGAAACACTGTCGTCCTGCAGATGTGGATCCTATAGTGTACGGAAGCCTGATAAGTACCTCTGTTCTGAGATTTTTTTTTCTTCGAGACTGTATGTCTTATGCAAATATAGGCTTAATTGGATGTTTTGCTTCGTAAATACAAAAAGGACATGTGGGGTTCCCATATTGTAGCTTTATCTGTTGCAGTGTTATTACTTTAAATAAAGTGTTGTCTACTGAACACTTCGTACAAAAATAATCTTAATAGGCAATAATAAATCGGTAAGACAGGATATTGTATTATGATCAATTGCTTCAATCTGGTAATTCTATATATATATAAAAAAAAAAAATGTGCATTTTAATTTATAATTAAAAAAAAAAAAATGTATATTTTAATTTTGCTCCAGTTATGGGGAGTTCTCTTAACACTAAAAACTTAGAGGTATTCTGAGTATCCTACCATGCTGAATGACGATTGAAGCCTGGAGGAATATGGCAGTGAGCCTACCAGGTGACTCCGAGGACCCAGATAACCTGTATAGCACTATTATCAGTGCATTATCATGTGAATGGGATACACACCAATTAATGTGCTGAATATACACTACACCATGAGGCTCTATTATGGTTTACGGTCTTTTAGATTTGGTTCTTGTGCTTTGCCATATGGCGGAGTGGACTCCCACAGCCAGAAGTGGAAACTGTTTTAATCATCCTTTTTTGTATACACATTTCACATGAACTTTCCTGGCTGCTACAGACTTTACTAAATTTATTGTTTTGATTGGACAAATTGGTGGGCTCCCTTATCCTTTGTTGTCGTTTCCTTACCATAAATATTTTACATTGTATTGTGCTACAGTTGTACCCAGGGCTACAGAATTTTGCGGCGCTATACAAGTAAATTGTTAATATGCTACAGACTGGTGAACTAACTGTTAATTGGTCTAAAAACCAGAAGATGTTCCCTTCTGGTAAA